>NC_134497.1:35946214-36098727 GCF_040206685.1 Ascaphus truei | reverse complement strand
ACCAACACCACACATACACACACACACACACACACACACACACACACACTCTCTCCCATGCATGCATACACACACACACACACACACACACACACACACACACTCTCCCATGCATGCATACACACACACACACACTCTCCCATGCATACACACACACACACACACTCTCCATGTATGCATATACACAACACACACACACACGACAGGGGGGGAAAAGAGGAAAGGCGGCGCGACCGAGCACCACCACCACTGCCCCGCTCGCCCCCCGCGACCATCTCCAGCCCCGCGCGGGGATCAGGAAGTGGCGCGGGAAGCCGGGGTAAGCGGGGGAACACTCCCAACCAGCCCCGCGCGGGTATCGCGAGAAGGGGGGACACACCTCCGTCCCGCATGGGAAGCCGGGGGGGGGGGGGAGAAGGGGGGGGGGCACCTCCATCCCGCGTGGGAAGCCGGGGGGGGGGAGAAGGGGGGGGACACCTCCGTCCCGTGCGGGGAAGCCGGGGTAAGCGGGGGAACACCCCCAGTACCATCACCGGGGGAAGCGGGAAGTGGCGCGGGAAGCCGGGGGGGGGGAGAAGGGCGGGACACCTCCGTCCCGCGCTGGAAGCGGGGGGGGAGGGAGAAGGGGGGGACACCTCCGTCCCGCGCGGGAAGCCGGGGTAAGCGGGTGCTGGGGAAGAGAAGGGGGAACACCCACGCTACCATCTCCGGGGGGGAAGCGGGGAGTAAGGGGGAACTGCAGGAGGCAGGGAAGGAGCAGAGGGGATGGAGGATTGGAGAGTACTTATTCTCGTACTCTCCAACATATCCCCTGGCAGAAAAAATGGCCGTTCGTTGGGGGCGGGCTCATATAGAGCCTGGCCGCGCGCCCACAAAGCCTGGGAGAGCGCGCCAATCAGCTGGCAGGTAGGGGGAGTTTTTTTTTTTTTGTTTCAGCGCGAAGTGCGGGAAAAACAGCAGCGCGAGCGGGGGAAATTTAAAAAAACAAACGTGTTCTGCATGGGCCAATATTTACTCGCCCGGGGATTAGATCCACCCGCCCCGGGCGAGTAAATGTATAGGATTGTCGAACACTGTATATCTATATATATAAAATTCAATATATATATATATATATACTGTATATATATATATATATATATATATATACATACACATACATATAGTGGCGGCCGACCTGAGTCTAAGTCGGCTAGATCCGCGGCTCTCAGATTATCCCGGTTAGGTGCGTTTTTTTGTTTTTTTCGCCCGGAGTGAATTGCGTTATTTTAGCGCTCGTGATATTAGCATTTTATTCTCGCTGTCTGCAATACTGCAATGCCGTGTAAAAACTCAGGTGGGCGTTTGCTGAAGCTGTTGTCTTGGAAGTCTAATACCTTCAACCTACGTCAGTACACAGTCTGTTGTGCGCACGCGCAGTAATTGTAAATTTGCATATTTAAAGTATACATGCATTTGCAGTGCTGTGCTGCTGTACAGTATGTCTCAATTGAAAATTGTTGAAACGCATAGGCGTGTACTGTACTGTAACAGTGTCACATTTCAGCATATACAGCGCTCTCCCCTTGCTCAGGATAATTAACTGCACTGCAGGGTATTTCAACTTCTTATCTTCTCTACAATGCAGTACATCTCTCCCACACCATTGCTTTGAATGTGTCTGGTTTCAATCACATTCCTGCTTGACAGCAGGTGATTACTACGCATGCGCCTGTAACTTCGCCCACCACTGCTTGCTTGCTTGAGTGAGTGACCAAAAATTTTTTTTTTAATTATTTTTATTTTCTCCACAAGGCCTGCAAAAACCATCTTACTGTATTACGATATTCAATCTGTGCTGTAGCTTTTGACTGCGACCCTGTGCGTTTGACTGCACATGGTTGATTTGTGTGCTTTTTACGTACTGTATTTGGGGGTGTATTATTATGATGAACTGCCTTTTGAAATTAAAGTATGTAATTATCTTTGAACTTCATGCAGCTGTACCCTGTAGCCCCCTCCCCCACGAACACACACAAGGCTAGCTCAAGGATTTGAAATTCCACGGAGTCGTTAATTTTCTGAATCTTGACATTGTGTTCTTAATCCGTCCATAGCCGAGCTACAAAGCCTCACTGTGCCTGTGTGTAATCCTTTTTGAGATGGGAGCTAGCTGCTTACTGTGCATGACTCACCCAACCCCCCCTTCCACAGAGTCGTTCATTTTCTGAATCTTGACATTGTGTTGTTAATCCGTCCATAGCCGAGCTACAAAGCCTCACTGCGCCTGCGTGTAATCCTCTTTGAGATGGGAGCTTTGAGGCTTTGTTTACGGTAACGCTTTGGAAAATCCCTTCTTGAATTTGATTTGCACAGAGCATCACCTCTCTATGCGCCTATGTGTAATCCTCTTTCGGGTGGGAGTTAGTTGATTAACTGCTCATGCGCCTGTAACTTCACCCACCACTGCTTGCTTGAGTGCCCCACCCAAAAAATTTTTTTTAATTATAATTTTTTAACTGTTATTTTATTCACAAGCCTGCAAAAACAATCTTGATATTACGATATTCAATCTGTGCGTTTGACTGCACATGGTTGATTTGTGTGCTTTTTATGTACTGTATTTGGGGGTGTAGGGATCAAATTATTATGATGAACTGCCTTTTGAAATTACTGTACTCTACTCTATGTAATTTCTCTGAACTGCTGCACAACTAATCCTTCAGCTCTCCCCCACGCACACACAAACTCTTATCGACAGACACCTCCACAGAGTCATTAATTTTCTGAATGTAATCCTCTTTGAGATGGGAGCTAGCTGCTTACTGCACTTGACTCACCCAATTCCTCTCCCCCCCATAGTCATTACTTTTCAGAAGCTAGTCATTGTGTTTTTAATCCGTCCCTAGCCGAGCGTCAATCACCTCACTGTGCCTGCATGTAATCCTCTTTGAGATGGGAGCTAACGCATGACTCACCCAACCCCCCCAACCCTTTGTGGCTTTGTTTACGGTAACACTTTGGAAAATCCCTTCTCGAATTTGAAATGTAAATCTGATTTGCACAGCATTGTGAGAATTGAGAGTTTAAAAAACCATTAACTGATTAATGTTGTTTTGTAATTCATTCTTATTCATTGGTGTACTGTAGGTGTGTGTGTGTGGGGGGGGAGGGGGGGTTAGGTGTTGTCAATGATTATGATTAGCAGGAATGTAAATAAATATTTTTTATTTTATCAGGAACCAAAAATTACAAATATAAAAATAATCATGAATAATACATAATGCAGTCTTTATTAAGTTCTTCTAGCAGATTGAAATTGGGTAAACATTTAGAAAACATTTGTAAAACATGGATAAACATGAATAATGCACATTTATAAGAATATTATTTAATAATATATACTGTAATGTATAATATATATATATATATATATATATATATATATATATATATATGCAAATATAACTGTATGCTCATCTGCATGTCTTAGGGCTGGGACCCGCTGCGCCCGTTGGCGCGGGCGGGCGGCGTGAGCTCAACTTACCATTCCGGTTTGAACTCACGATCGGGTCCCAGTCCCCTCCTCACTTGTAACTTGCGACATACTGTGACGCGGCAGCCAGCAGGAGACACGAGAGAATGGTGTTCTCTTGCGGCAACGCGTCACATGGTACGCGAAGGGGCCAATCATAGACTGGCTCCCTTCAACGAATGGCAAGTGCTGTGAGCTCTGCTTTGTTTTGGTCCCCGCCCCCCCCCCCCCCCGTCATGGCCGCGCCCCCTCACGTCATGGCCGCGCCCCCCCCGACCCGTTTGGCCACGCCCCCCCCGCTCCGAGAAAAGTATCCTGTAGACCCCAGATCGCGGTACAGCGAGTTGCACACGCCGCCGGCAAGCAAGCCAGCCGTGCGGACGCGTGCAACGGGACCTTAGCCTTAGGCAGGTCTGCAACCCCGCCTTTCCCCATTATCACCCAGCATACAGCACTTCCACTGCAGCAAGGGATTCTGGGAAATGACATGCAAATGAGCACACAGTGTCACTGTGTGCTCATTTGCATGTCATTTCCCAGAATCTCTTGCTGCAGTGGAAGTGCTGTATGCTGGGTGATAATGGGGAAAGGCGGGGTTGCAGACCTGCCTAAGACATGCAGATGAGCATACAGTTATATTTGCATATTTGCTTTCCTGTGGAGGGTTTTTGTCACTTTTTTTACTCACCATAACTTAACTCAGTATTATGGTTTAGCCTATCCCATAGCCTCTCTTGCATTCCCAGTAAAATCAACCCCACACTGATGAGACCCATCAAGGTCGAAACAGCTGTCTGTGGGTGATTTTCTGGGTATGCACCTTAACCCTGGCTGTGCTCAAAGCTGTGACCATGCAGCAAGCTTAAGCCTATAGGGAACCATGTTAAAAATGGTTATTGAGGCAAAAAGTGACACTGTGTGCTCATTTGCATGTCATTTCCCAGAATCCCTTGCTGCAGTGGAAGTGCTGTATGCTGGGTGATAATGGGGAAAGGCGGGGTTGCAGACCTGCCTAAGACATGCAGATGAGCATACAGTTATATTTGCATATTTGCTTTCCTGTGGAGGGTTTTTGTCACTTTTTTTACTCACCATAACTTAACTCAGTATTATGGTTTATATATATATATATATATATATATATATATATATAGTAATATTATTTTTTCCGTCTTTATCTTGATCCTCATTCTGTGTACAGTACAGTAGATCATTGAGAGGAGAGGTTTTGTGTACATCATTACTGCTGTTTATATACTGTTCATTTTACTGTACAAATAGATTAGACTGGATACAACACCCCACCTCCCCTCAGGCCACCCTTTTTTCCTGAAACGACAAGAAAACAAAAAATTAGTGCAGTTATGTGCGTACTGTATTATGGCATTGTGTTATGTGTAGTACTACTGTAGATGGCTGGTGCTGCTTTCTCTGGAAAGAAAAAAATTGAGCAGTTAGTTCTTAAGAGACACTACACATGTCCTTAACCTAGTTAATAATCCGTTCTTAAGAGACACCACACATGTCCTTAACCTAGTTAATAATCTTAAATGGGAAGATCATTATATATGGGTCACGTGTGACGTGACGTCATTGTATACTGTCATCAATCATGACCTAGGCATTAGGGCAATCAGGCAAGTATTAAATCAAGATGACAGTCTTGAACAGGGATTCAAAGAATTTATAATAGAAGGGATACGCTATATACTCACACATAATTATTTTAGTTATGACAATAGTTTCTTCCTCCAGATATGTGGCACGGCCATGGGTACAAGGTTCGCCCCTAGTTATGCCAACATTTTTATGGGCATGTGGGAGGAGGAGTACATCCAATCCGGCGGCCCGTTTGGGGCGAACCTTGTACTATGGAAACGCTATATAGACGACGTGCTATGTATCTGGGGGGGAGGTGTAGACGATCTGGGGAAGTTCAAAGAATATCTGAACAATAACAATATGAATCTTAAATTCACATTTAATACCAGCCCATCCACTATAGACTTTTTAGATTTAACATTGTTCATTGAGAAAGGGTCCATTGAGACCAAGACATTTTACAAAAAGGTCGATGCAAACACCTACCTCTTGGCATCTAGCCATCATAACCATAGATGGATTAACAATATTCCCAAGGGCCAGTTTTTAAGAACAAAAAGGAATTGCTCTCAACCAGAAATATTTGAGATGCAGGCCAATGAACTTAAAAATAAATTCTTTCATAGGGAATATAACCACAATAAGGTTATGAGGGCCTTAGAGGCAGTTAAAAATACTTATAGAGATGACCTTATCTGTATGGATAATAAGAGACAAAAACAATTAGATGGAGTTTAGTTTATTCCCTTTATTACCAAATACAATGGAATGTCTAATAAAATAACACAAATAATTAAAAAACACTGGGGTATTCTACAGGGTGATGCAATACTAAAAACAATACTACCCAAGTATCCTCAGATAGTTTTTAAAAAAGCTGATAATTTAAAACTAAAACTATCCCCTAGTTGTCCATTTAATTCCATTAAAGCACAAAATACCACATGGTTAAAAGAATTGGATGGATTCTTTACATGTGGTAAGTGCATCGGTTGTAGCTACAGTTCCAAATGCAATAACTTTAAATCTAATGTTACAGGGAATAAATTCCCCATTAAGTCATTCATTTCTTGCAAGACTACTTTTGTGGTCTACCTGTTAGAGTCCCGTGTGGACTACAATATGTAGGGCGAACAGGTAGACCATTGAAACGACTTCTTGCAGAACATGTCTATAATATCAAAAAGGGTCTGGAGACACACAGTGTCTCCAGCCACTTTAAAACTAAGCATGGTCAAAACCCTGAAGGGCTAATCTGCAAAGGGATTGAATGTCCTAAGCAGAATTGGAGAGGGGGTGATAAAATAAATCTTATATCCAGACGCGAAAGCTACTGGATATATACCCTCAAAACCATGACCCCGAGAGGTCTCAACATAGAATTTGACCTGGCAGCATTTTTAAAGGATAGCTAGGTCTATACTCTATTGCTAACCAGGTTTTCAATTCTACCAAATCTGCATTTTTTCTCTTTCTATCTCTGGGTCCTCTATTTAGGCAAAAGTTAGGAGATAGCTTACTGGTCGCTTATTAGTTCACATTTGAATTAACCACCGCAATATTGTGAGCTACTTTTTATTTATTTTTTATATTCATATTGATTTTTATTGATGTATTTTTATTGATAATTGTATTGTAACAGAGTGTATTAATTATGGTCTGTGCCGTTATCCTGACATGAATTAGTCACAAATTGTATTATAGCAGAATGTATAAGATATTGTCTTGTCACTGTCCAGACATGAAATAGTTAAGTCAGCTGTATACCAGATTGTCTTCTATTACTCATGTGAGGGCAATCAGTAGGAGTTCCCAGTGTGGATAATTATCCAATGGGAAAGCCACGGACATTATGCACATGTGTATAAATAACATCAAGTGCCCCCACGGCTCCATTACCCCTGAAGAAGTGACGTCAGCAGTCACGAAACGCACGTAGGGTGGAGCCTTCAGTACGTGATACAACGTGCATACATTTGGAGAGGAGAAGGGGTCGATCAGCGGTGACGTCATCAGAGGAAGGACGAGGCGCTCCGAGTCGCGGCCACGAAGCGGGGATTCACGCCAACTCCAGCCTCCTCCTGCATCACCCCGGCATCCTCCCATGTGAGCGGACGGCACGTTGTATGCTGCATATAGGGCATAACAGCATGTGAGTGCATTGTTGTTTACCCTGTTGTTTTTAGCAATAAATGTTTGGTATCACACTATTGGTGCCTATCTTTCCTTCTTATACGGTCTGTGGTGTTACGAACGTGGGTTTGGAGTGAGGCTTTCGTTGCCAGCCACAACATCCAGTCGGAGCCAACCGTGGAGAAAGTAAAGATACCTTTTGAGGCCCATTTTTATCTACTTTTAAGTAAGTAGCTGGCAACGGTGGGGGAGAGCTGAACTGACCATAGGATACTGCGCAATGGTTGTTCTGTCTTTGTATTCCCAGATCAGTCTTTAATCCAAAGGAATCGAGCACTGTGGACTGTGGACATAAAATTTCACCATCATCAAAGCCATGGGACTGCATTCATTTTGCCAGGTTTAATATCTGACAGTGCGCCAAGGAATTACTGTTTTGTTATTATCTGTTCTTTGTTATCTGTTTTGTATGCTTTGTTGTACATGCCTTGTGGATAGGCTTGTTTTTTATTCCTGAGGCAGCCATTCCCCAGTCTACCAAGTTAGTCTGTGGGGTTTTCCCCAAAGGGGATTCTCTCTTGTATTTAGAGCACTTATTCATTTTAATTAGTGTATAAGTTAGGTTAATAGGTTGAGCGCTGAATATATGTTTTTAGTTTAATTTTTTCACCACAGTGTGAAAAGCGTGAATAAATAAGAGTCATAATCTGAGGATCATTTGCAGGATAACAAATAAATTTATTGCAGTGTACGGTACACACACAGGAGGCAGTTTCAAAATAAAACTCCCCCAACGACATGGTGACATACAGGCCCTATTTATACACAAAATACTAAGCCCACGCCCCTGTACATGTGCGTCACTACGTAAGCATATAAGATAAACAAAATATGAACATGAACACATCGAGTTAATAACATTATTATGGGATTCATATTAGAAATGAAATGATTCAGCTAATATTCCTTATACGGGCCGATGACTTTTACTCTACATACGGGACTTCATGGGACCTCCCTCAGAATGCGAGACATTGTGTTATCTGTCTCTTATTTTCATAACATTGGCACTTTTCTCTTCTCTTCAAGGTCTTTTGGCTTAGCTGAACAGCTTAATATCAAAAACTTCAGGAGCAGGAAAAGAAAAAAATGTCTTTAAACTAACTTCCATACCAACTTTCATACATACAATAGACAATATCAAGCACCTAAGATGGATGCTGACTCAAAATGGCAGCTTAAATCCCAGTGCTGTTTATGTCAGACCCCCCCCCTCCCCTCCTTGCATCATATTCTCACTTTGTCAGCAGTTACTGTAGTACTGTCAAACTAGTCTATACTGGAACTACTGTATACTCTGACTACTGTTAAATACTATGTAACCAGATGGCTGGTGCTGCTCTCTCTCTAAAGAAAAAACTGTAACTACTGTATACTCTGACTTTGGGAACGAAAAAATCTGTGCCATACTTACCTGTATCATACTGTACTTACAATACTACAGTACAGTACTACTTTCCTGATGCTTGCCCATTACGCGCGATCACAATGGGCAACACAGGTCTATATATTTATTGCAGCGTTCCACGGTGAGTACATCGTTCCAAAAACTCATTATGCCTTTCGCCAACTCGTCCTTTTTGGAGGGTTTCACCACTTTCCGCATATGGTCCTTCAGCTGATGCCAGACCATTTCGTTCGGATTGAAGTCTGGCGATCTGTCATTGGAAAAAAAGGACAATTAGTTTAAGAGATACAGTACACAGTAAAAACAGTGATAAAAAAATGAGACACGGTTACCGCACTTACTCCGCTGGCGTCTTCACCCAGTTGATACCGCGCTCAAGGATATGCGCTGTTGACGCGGTGTGCTTCGGATCGTTGTCCTGGTAGAAATGGTGACCATCCGGGAACTCGCGTGTGATGTATTGCACCTCAGGGACAATTTTGTCTTGGAAGAAAGCTTTATTCATGATTCCTATAACAAGAAAAGAAAAGTGCTCAAAAAACTGCACAATAGTACAGTACAGTGTATACAGTAAGGCTACACTAGTATAGTACAGTGCATAAGGCTACATTATATTTTATTTATTTTACCTTCAAAGATGACAATGCATCCTGGTCCACGCCTAGAGATGGCACCCCACACATGCAGCTTCACGGGGTGTTTTGTCCGCGGCTTCTTAGATATGCAACCTTTTTTGTGGAATGCAAAGGTTGCAAATCTCTCCAGCGACACAGTAGACTCGTCAGTGAAGATGCATTCCTGGAAAATTTCTCCACTGTCGATTCATGCCTGGGCCTGGACCACTCTTTTTATTTTGTTTACGTCCCGTATCATGGGGTACGCTCTGTAATGACAGGAATAAATAATTTTAGCAGTACAGTACAGTTTCCTAAACAACACTTTTACCTCCTGTACTGTCCAGTACTAACCTTACACGTCCATATTTCCATCCAATGCTGCATCTCATCTTCTTTATGCTGGTCACGTATACAGTGAGATTGTGATTTTCCTGCAAAGTATATTTGACCCTTAATGCACTCTTCTCATCATTCTCCTCACTTATTTTGTCCACCAAAAGAGTTGTCTCCCTACAATGTAAAGAAAAACAATCCGGTGAGTTACAGTGCAGTAGGCCACAAGCACAGTTCTACAGTATCAATATGCAGCAATATAAAAAATATATACAGTATACTGTTGTAATATAAATATACAAAATATATATACTGTTGTAATATAAATCTAAATATTCAAAATATATACAGTTGATAAAGTTGTGAATACAAAACACAAGTCTGAGGATATATTTTACAGAATGACAAATAAGTTTATTGCTTTGTGCGGTGCACACGCAGAGGAGAGTTTCAAAATAAAACTCCAACGACATGGTGGCATACAGGCCTTATTTATACACAAAATACTAAACCCACGCCCCCTCTACGAGGTTGCGTGTCGTCACTACGTAAACAAAATATGAACATGAACACATTGAGTTAATAACATTATTGGATGCCTAAATGAAATGATTCAGCAATATTCCTTATACAAGCCGGTGACTTTTACTCTACATACAGAACTTCATGGCCCCCCCACCTTCGGAATGAGACACTGTGCCTACCAGTCTCGTATTTTCATAACATTGGCACTTAGCACTCATTCTCAAGGTTTTTTTCAGTTAGCTGCTTGGCTCATTATCACTTTAAAAATTGAAAGCAAAAATCCCTTTCAAACCGTTCATCTCATAACCCGTTCACTCAGACAAAACTTAAGATGGACGCTGACTTAAAATGGTTGCTTAGATCCCAGTGCTGTTATGTCAGGACCCCCCCCCCCTTACGTCATATTCTCACTTTGTCACTCCCTCTTTTTTTTATTCTTAAAACATAGCTTTTGAGAATTAAGTTCATGACGATAGTCCAGGGATAACTCAGAGGACAAAGGCGCGTGCCCTTCACTGTCATAGTCTCGTAAGGCGCTGTAGCCAATATGTCTTTTGGAGTTGAATAACTGTGGTCGGCATCTTCTTTCTTCAAGGGACTGCTGTTTCTGGCATCTGTAAAGAGTGGCATCAGATTGGGGGAGGGGGTCGCACACTTGTGGATCATATTTCTGCAACACGTGACTCACACATATATGACAAAAAGTAACACCCCCAAAACACACCAAAACATTAAAAAAATTTGCTCCAAGTGATTTAAGCCATTCACCTAACCCCAGAGCGTCCCATTCCATCCCATCTTCCTTTCTAAGCCTCTTTTGAATCCCTTCTATTTTATCTAGTTCATGCTGCACATTGCTACACTGATCTGGAATAAAAACACAACATTGTTCCTCAATTAGGACATACCCCTCCTTTTGAAGCTAAAACATAGTCTAAAGCAATTCTGTTTTGTAAGGCCATAAGCCTAATCTGAACCTGTTCTTGGTTTAATGATGAAATTAAAAACTGCAAAATTAAGGCTACATCCTTCCTGTAAATTGTTATCTAACTAAACATACATTTTTACACAGGTTTCATTAGTTGGTGGAGACACTTGACCCATAAATTGATTCTTGTTCCTAGTGTGTGATACACCCTTTAAAGAGGTTCCCTTAAAAAATTAGAAAAATACAGAAATTATACACATAATACTAAAAACCTTATTTTATGCAAGCAACCTTTCATTGGATATGCAGTTGCTAGATAAAAGAAATGGCATCTATCTCTATCATCATATATTTTCAGAATCATCACAATATTCTATTACTGAGAATTGAGGGGGTTTGGTATCTGTGGAAGCGAAATGCATTGTATACATCATTCACTCAGAATATCAGAACAGACGATGTCTGCAATGGTCAACATGGCTGATTTATGATCCTTTCCTTGTGGCTGACACACGCTCCTGGGTGACCCCCTCCTTTCGGTGGAGGTGCAACACACTTCTGGATCAAAGTTTTGCTGCACATGACTGTCACGGGAGACCAGGCCCAATACACATTTATATTTAAGGGATCAGTCACAAGGCAAAACAGGCAGTAAAATAAATTGCGGTTTATTCGGATAAGACCTCGGAAACACACAGAAATACAAGAAACAGAGAATATACACACTTACGGGGGTCTGGGGAAGAGATCTACCCTTTCCTAGTTGCAAGGCGCCTGTTCAGCAAAGGCTTACCTTGATAGGACCTTGGGCTCCTGGACCAAAATCCAGCCTGCTGGCTAGGCCTCCCCATGCTTCCAGGTGTGAATAGCTTTTTCACAGAAGCACATGGAGAGAGGCCTGCCAGAGGCTGCTTGTCTTCAGATCTCCAACAGGAAAAAGAGAGAGAGAGCTGCTTTTACAGCACGCTCTTATATAGGCTGAATTCCTATCTAAATCATTGAGGGGTGTAATAGCCAATTAAAGCAGGGATTGAAATTACGCATTCACTGATAGGAGGGATAAATTCAAAACTTGCCAATAGAAACCTTGCTTATCAGTTCTGACATCCAGAGCAGTTTTTTCCCTGGCTCCGCTGTGTCTACCAACAGACAAAGACATCCCAATCTGAACATCCTGCTCACCAAATGGTTTCCCCCCTCTGCCATTCCTCTCCTCTTTGAACTATGGAATCTATGCAAACTAGCCAGCATATTAACCATATGCCTGTGCTTTCTGTATAGAACCTTATAGTAAACATTAAAACACAATATAAAGTACACTTCTTTACAGAATATACTCTGGGGAACCTTATACTTATAAGGGAAATAAATTGGGGAGATTTGGGCTTGGAATCCCTATCTGAGCTGGGGCATTGAAATGCTAATCCACATGTAATTCACATGCTAATTCACACTACCTTTTGTCACCAACCTGGGTTTAAATCACAGGACAAACATAATACATTGCAGTTTTAAAACACAGAGAACCAACATTTGGACACAAGAGCTGACACTCTCAGCCCATACCATATGGTTTCAGGGGCAGCCAGCCGGGCTCCCCCTTTATTAAGGAAGGCCAGCAAAGCCTATCGCCACAATGACACATACATAGAGAGTGATGAGTACTGCCAAAACACATACAAGAGCTTTCACAAGCCACGCTTCCAGGAAACCAATCCTCCCATCAAGGCTCAATTGTACATACACCTTAAATTTCTAACTTAACTCACTCTAAAGAATAAAAATATTGAGTCTCTGAAAAATTGAAATGTTCTGATAAAACCGGGCCTTAGCCTGGTGTCTTATTTTCCTCGTTGGTTTAACGGTTAGAGTTTTGACTCGGCAAGACGTTAACTTGCTGCGGCTGTGCTTTAGGTGACTTTGGTCTTTGGTGGCGCTGGAACGTTTGGTGGAGCTGGAACGAGCTTTACGTGCTTTGGGTCCAGGAAAATAACTCTGCTACTTTAATTGCTGTATTGGTGGTTACTTTAGGCTTTTTCACCTGGGATGAAGAGCATGCTTGCGCAGGAAATATATGACTATTAACCCTTGAGTAGGTGCACTTTCAACTTTGCCTAGAGAGACTCAAAAAATGTATTAGTTGCATACAACTTATTGTTTTATTAACAATAACATGGTCCTTATTACGTTCCTTTGGACTGCTGATAGTCACAAGTCATCCCATATGTGTCTCATAGGGAGATAATTTATACTTAGGAATAAATTCTTGTATCAATGAGTTTACTCCTGTCTTAGCATCTGCATATAGACAGAGATATTCCCTATTAATGTTCCTCAAATTAACCTAAGTAGCCAATGTGAACCTGACTTGGATACAATCTAAGTTCCTGAAACTTTGGGGCCTCATCCCTTGCCAAACCACTTGCTTCCATAATTAATTCTATCCTGTCTGCAGGCCATATCCCTAAGACCTGGGAAACTGCCAGAGTTTGTCCCAATCTTCAAAAGTGGGGACAAAAATACACTGTCTCAAACTACAGGCCAATCTCTCTTCTCCCAATACTATCCACTGTCATGGAAAAAATATTCCCTCCCAATTAAGCCATTATTTTACCCATACAAATTTCCCTAGCTAATCCCTATCTAGTTTTTACCCCAAACACTCCACTGTAACTATTCTGCTAAAAAATTGAAATGCCTTGTATATAATGCATACCTTATTCACTTATGTACCTGCTTTTGCCACTATGTATCCCCTGTATTTAACCCTATGCACAAGACACACCCACAAATGAGAGGTGACTCCCAAATTCACCCCTTCCTGGCAAACCCATTCTAGATTACACAGCAATTTTTGACAATAACCACTGCTTACGGACACCTTTGGAAAAAATAAATGGTTAAAAGTTATAACATACATCACATATTCAGTTAATAGACAAATGATTTTATATAAGACTTCACACTAATGTCTTGCTTTATATAATCTCTTTGCACAGTGCTGAGCACACGGTCAGCTTTATAATTTTAAAGACACTCTGCATATTCATCTGACTAAAGAAAAAATATTTTCAAAGCTTGTTTCCGGGCAAAGAGCCATTTTGTTTCTGGGCGTTTCGCCAATTGACCCTGAAAAGATAAGATAACAGCACACCACGGCTTCTTCCTGAAAATAATTATTAGATTGAAACTTTCGCTTAAAGTTTAAATACATGGAGCTTTATCCAGAGCCCTAAGAACTACATTTTTTATGGCCTCTTAAAAATTAACCCACAGGCTTTTATATAGCTGAGGTTTATATAACTTCTTAACACACAAATAACTCCACACGCTCATGCTATTTCCCTACACTCAGTTCTTTTTTTTTTCCCTTCTGTTTGAACTTTCATAGTTTCACTGACTTCATTCACTACAAATTTATGCTATCCTGTTGCAATTCTGTCCTTTTTCAAGCTACACACATCTATTTCTCTCCATTAATCAACACTCACAAGTCTAACCCACACAAACTCTTCCTTCATCTCACCTCAGGACTTTTGCTGACTATTTTAAGCAAGAGGTTGAATCCATACACCAGAACATTCCCTCTTTTTCCTCCTTCTACCCTACTCCGCTTCCTACTCTCTTCCTACTCTCTTCCTGCTTTCCTTGACTCTTTTTCCACTGTATCAGAAGAGAATGTCACCATCACTGTTGATCTCCTTTCTCCCTCTACTCTGCTACATTTCCATTCTCCTTAAAACATGTAACAGCTATACCATGACTCAAAAATAGCAAGCTTGACCCTACCTGTCTTTCTCACTACTGAACTTGTCTTGTATTCTCTTGCTTGCTCCATTTTCTCAACACCCATTCTCTCCTTAACCCTCTACAATCTGACTTCTGCACTGCTCCCTCCACGGAGACAATTCTCACTAAAATAACTGATGACCTATATGCTGCCCACGACAGAGGTCATTACACTCTGCTCCTATTACTCCCTGAAGCATTTGACTCTGTGGACCACACTCTTCTCTTTTCTCTGTACACACTCTCTCCAGGTGACCTAATAACATCTCTTGGGTTTAAATATCACCACTATGCTGACGACACCCTCTTTTACTTTTCAACCCCTGACCTTACACCTGCCATACAAACCTAAGTTTCTGAATGTCTCTCTGTTATCTCATCCTGGAAGGCCCTCTTTCGCCTTAACCTTAACATGGCAAAAACAGAGTTCCTCATACTTCCTCCCAAACCTGAAATATCACCTTCCACATTACTCTTGAATCTTCCATCCAGTAGCCTAAGCACACTGCTTAGGGGTCACTCCCAACTCCTCTCTCATACATTACTCTTGACTCTTTCATTCAAAACATTTCTATAACTGTCGCTTTTTCCTCCACAATATCACAAAGATACACCTGTTCCTCTGTTGCTCAACTATTAAAAACTCTGATACAGACCCTCATTCTCTCCCATCTTGATTACTGTAATCCACTGCTATCCCGCCTTCCTGACTTTCACCTGTCTTCCCTACTATCTATCCCAAACGCTGCTGCCAGAATCACTCTACTTTTTAAACTCTAATTCTGCGTTTCCCCTCCTGAAATTCCTCTCCTGGCTTCTAATCAAATCCTACTGTTTCTGTATGCTCTCCCTACCTACCAATTAGATTGTAAGCTCCTCAGAGCAGGGACTTCTCTTCCTTAATGTTACTTTTATGTCTGGATCACTTATTCCATGACCTCTTACCTTTACCATTTGCTACCTATATGATTACGACGTGCACCACTCCTGTGAACCGTTGTGCATATTAATGGCGTTATATACATAAAAACATACAATACAATATATACTTCAAACAATGCTTATGAGCTTTTAACCCGCATTTTTTAACACAAAATATTCCCAACATATCCTACTGCTGTGGCCGAGTTTATTTGAGCATTTGCCCGGTCTCGGCCACAGCAGTAACCAGGCGCGCGCCGGGATGTGCCTGGCGCGCGCCGAAGCCGCGGAGGAGCGCCCTCCGATCGGGGCTTTCTCCCTCCGCTCGCCGGGTCCGCCGGGTCCCCCGGAACCGCCTGCCACCGTCCCCCACATCGCGGGACACCAGGGCTCCCTCGGGGAGCCCTGGACGCGCGTGCAGGGGGCGCAGGCACCCGATGATGCCATCGACGCGCGGCACGCCGAGGGAGTGCGGCTAGCATGCCGGGGCATCCCCAGGCTTGCGGAGCTAGCCGCACTCAAATAAAATGTGCCGCCTCTGTAATCCCATAGAAATAAAATTGAAATGTGTTTTTACTGGTTAAACACAATACAGAACACACACAATACAAAAAACTTCTCTCATACACAGCCAAACAACATCACAAAAATAACGAACAAATAAAAGAAAGACATTTCTCCCCTATTAACCAACAATTTTCACCCTGCAACTATATTAATAAAAGTTCCCTTCTCTTTCTTTACTCTCATAAATAACCTGAATTTAAAACTACTCTGATGCTCCGGAGCTTTTGAGTTAAAGTTCTTATCTTGGCACATTCCTCGCGCTGGAGAAAAAAATGGGGGCACGCTCTGTGCTGCTGCGTTTCTGATTCTCTTTCTTTCAGACTCTGATTTCATTGTGAGCAAATAATATTCATGTTTTCGTACGTACTTGCAAGTTTTTGGATGGTGATTTGTGCACACAGGTGATACTTAGCATGGTTTATCTTTCACACAGGTAATCATTCAGGAAAAATTCATTAGGGTATCAAATCCATCTAGCCACTCTCCATTAAGGGCGCAACAATTTTACTTGCCGGCACCGAAACTTGAGTTTATATCAGGAAATGATTTATAACCACTTATTGCATGTGGGGAAATGGAAGGAAAAGCTTATACGTTCACAACTGATTTCTGCGGCGTCCGCCAGCCGGGCATGCCATGCATGATTTTAGCCACAAAAACATCATAAAATCCAAAGATTTATACTACCACAGACACACAGGGATTACTGAAAGTTATAAGGTTCCACTATGAGCCCTTGCGTTCGCATTCTTACGAATAAGAAAACCGGTACGGCTGCTCATAGGTTCACGCTTCCTTCTATAGTAATTTATTGCAAACAAACTTTTTTCATTGGGGTGGCATGTTTTTCACTGGGACTTGCATGTGTATTTCATTGGCCAACAAAACATATTTATATTGTCTCTTCTTGTTCTCTTTATCCATTCTTTATTATTTTTGTCTGCAGACACACAACCTCTAACGGCAAATTTTGAGAACTTTGGTTTCCCATTATTCTCCTGTTACAGTAATCACATTTAATTGACCTGTACAATACACCTGATACAATAATCAGCGCAAGCTGATTGCGTACAACTCTTTTGGCACGTTATTGTTCTGATTTTTTTTTTTTCACCATAACTATACCCAAGAAAACACTTGAATTACTTCAGCGGGTCCAACCCAGTCCTGATAAACCTTATACTTCTATAACATGGATACAAATAAGACCTTCTAAACAGATATCCATAAATAAACTCACTTGGTATGTTAATGACAAAACAGAGCAAATGTACAATCAGGGACCCTTCCTGCTCAGACAACAAAAATATTTATCACAACCCAGGACAGTCTGAAAAACAATCCCTTAAGCATACAAACACTCACCTTCATCACCAAAACACCAAAACTTTTAACGGGACTCTCACCTTAATCCCAATAAAACTTAACAACTATAACACTTTAAAATGGATACAGGGGGGGCGCATGCGCGGCAGGTTGGAGATGGAAGTGTAACCGCACAGCTCCTCCAACCGCCGGCAGAGATTAGCAAATAATCAATAAAAAACCAAACCGAGATATTTCAAAACTATCTCCAGCATCACCTCATATACCCCAGATAACATTCTGAAACTAGAGGAGGGATGGCAGCGACCAGACACAAGGCACGGCGAAAGTCTGATGTGCGGGCCTATTTCACCGGCCAGGGCAAATCCGGAGCTGCAGAGATGTCAGCAATGTCGGATTCAGACTCGGCACATGATACGGAGGGGGCCGCGGCGGCAGCAGGACAGTCCCGTATAATAAAAAAAGAGATTTCCCGATTACTCGTTGACTTGAAAGCATTTTTCAGGGGCGAAGTGGAGGGGCTACGGAAGGACATGCTACAAATCGGTACGCGAATAAATGTACTGGAGGAGCAAATGGAGGAAAGCTCCAAGAGACATCAAGAGACGCACACACGGGTACAGGCCCTGGAGGATCGGATCTCTGAGATGGAGTCCCGCCAAGAGGATGCCGAAAATAGAGACAGGAGAAATAACCTGAGGGTTCGGGGCATCCCAGAGGAAATTCTAGACCCAGAGGCGCTACTGACGAGGTGGATGGCATCTATTCTCCCGGGCAAGGCAGAATCAGACCTGCGGATGGATAGGTGCCACAGGGCGCTGAGATCGCGACCATTGCCGTCAAACCCCCCTAGGGATGTCATCCTGAGACTCCACTATTTCTCAGTGAAGGAGGAGGTGAGCAGGATCGCACGGGCCACCCCTCACATTACATTTGAAGGGATAACATTGACAGTATACCAGGATATATCCCCCATCACACTGGCCAGAAGGAGAGCGGTGGGGCATATAACTAAGGAGCTGAGGGATCGGGAGATTCGCTACCGGTGGGCATTCCCGTTTGCCCTAGTGGCGATAAAAAATGGCCGACCGCATGTGCTTAAACACCCGTCGGAGGGGATGAGCTTCCTGAAGAAGCTGGGAGTCAGAGGGACCCCAGCCTCCGGCCCGCGGGGGGCGCAGGAGGAGCTCACAGTGGATATACCACCACGGCGTCCGGGATCCTCCTCCCCGAAAGAAAAACGGCAAGAGAAGGCAGCAGGAGGGGACAAGAGTCTATAACTGCGCAAAAGTTCCAAAGTTGATTGCAGCTCTTAAAGTTCGAAGTTGCCGCAGGAGCTGCTCGTTTTCCCCAGTTTTAACCCTCTGACATGAACAGCCCCTCAGTACCAATACCAAGGGTGTAGCACAAGAAAGCTCAGAAAGACGAAAATCGCCCAAAGACTTCCTTGCCACATTTATTGCCGCCAAAATGGCCACCACAGGCTTACCTGAAGTAGACGAAGGAGTCGAGGCGCAGAGACACCAATGGCGGCCAAGATCTTGGCTGGAACGACTGCTCCGTGAGGGGGACCCGCCCATGGAGCTGCCTCCGGACACACCTTCTTCCCGCGAGGAGCTGCCTCTGAATGCGTCCGCTTCGCCCAGTCTGACGACATCACTGAGCCGGATCTCGCGAGAGCGGGAGTTCGGTCAGACGGACCGGAAGCGGAAGACGCAGGGGGGAATGCCCGGATGTCTTGGGGACCCGGAACAGCAAAGGACCTCCCTGGCGGGGGTGCGCGAATTCCGCCGCCGGGGAGAGGCATCTATAGTGTCAGGTGTCATCCGGGGAGAGGCATGGGTAGTAACAGCAGCCAGGGAGGGACAGAGAAGGTGGCCCACGAACAGCAGTGTGGTAGATATGGGCACAAGGAGAGTCTAGATAAAGGGAGGAGGGCGCGACATAGCCAGCCGGCAGGGGGATAAATACAGGAACGGTGTATTAGAGCCCATACAAAAGGGAGGGGACCCAGGCTAAGGGGATTAGCGGGCTAAATAAGGCGAGAGGGGGGGGCAAAGAAGGTTCGGGGTATTCAGTTTTCGTTTAACAGGGGGCGTTAGGGGGGTGGAGGGAGGGCAATCAGGGCTAGTTAGGGACAAAGTTGGGGATAGATTACAAGATAGTAAGTAGGTTTGGGTTATCATGAAGTGTCGGCGGGAGGGGGGCGGAAGGCCACTCTACCTGCAGGCATGGGCGCCGTTACCAGGGAGGTGGGCTTGAACTGTTTCCCTGGCAAAGACCCGGATGGGCATGGCCGAGACGGTGGGCCATGGATCTGGACCAGGAGGGAGGGGGGTCCAGAGGCAGAAGATATCCACCGGGCAATGAACCAGAGGTCCAAAGGGACCACAATGGTTCTTTCTGTTTTTGTATGTGTTTTGTTTATGTGTCCTTCCCTCATGTTTCACCCCTTCCACACCCCAGCTCCAAAAGGCGGAAGGCAGGGCGAGTCCTACAGATGTCAGCTCTACAACACGCAAGGCTGCCGAGAGATCTTGGATATGGTTCCGAAAGGCGGTTGGTTGAATAGGCGATCTGGGAGTCTGCACTACGAATTCCACGCACAGAACATGCCCAGGGCCCGGGGTAAGATCACACCGGCTTACATATTAGGACCACACAGACACTACTGTATAAAATGGAGGTAATTTTTATCTCGCAAAACGCCAAAGGGCTCAACAGTCCCCACAAGCGAAGAGTCGCTTTTACTGAGTTCAAGAGGAGACGGGCTGACGTGGTCTTCCTCCAGGAGACTCACTTCAGCTCGCGCAATAACCCGAAATTCCTCGATTCTAACTTCTGAAAGTTTTTCCTAGCATCAGGGGAGGAGAAAAAGAAAGGTGTAGCTATTCTGTTTCAAAATAACACCCCCTTCCAGGTTGAAAAGGTTAAAAGGGACCCGAAGGGGAGATACCTAGTTCTGATAGGGATCCTTAGGCAGGTCAGAATGACGTTAGCCTGTATATATGCGCCAAATGAAGGTCAATCAGACTTTTACAACGCATTTTTTCAGAAGCTTCAGCTATGGGCCGAGGGACAAATAGTTCTGGGTGGCGACTTTAACACAGTCATGAACGCGAGTGTAGATAGAACCACGTCCCAGAAAACAAATAAGAGAGGGGAATATCCCACTACTGAGAGGCCTCAAACAGATTAGCCTGGTGGACATCTGGAGAGAGCAGCACCAGGGAGACCGCAGTTATTCTTTTTACTCCCACCCACATGACAGCTACAGTAGGATTGACCCCTTCTTTGTGTCGAGCAGAATGGTCCCACAAATTTCCGATACAAGCATACATGATATCACTTGGTCGGACCATGCATCAGTAGAGCTGAGATGCAGTCAATTTGGTAGTGCCAGACCAGGAGCAAACTGGAAGCTAAATGAATCAATAATTAAAATTCTGGAGATACAAAAAAAAGTGAAGTCTGAAATATCAGATTATTTCCGGATAAATAGTGGCAGTGTGAAGTCCCAATCACTGTTATGGGAGGCTCATAAGGCCACGATTCGGGGGGTACTAATCGGGATAGCTGCAAATAGGAAAAAGAAAAAGGAAGCCAAATTATCCCAGCTATATCACAGGTTACATGAGCTCTCTATTCTACATAACCGGACAGGTAGAGATGACGCTCTGAAGGAGTTGAAGGATGTTAGAATTCAGCTAAACCTCCTCCTTACTTCCCGAGCGGAGAAAGACATGAGTTGGACACAGAGGAAGTTCTATGAGAAAGCTAATAAACCGGACACTATGCTAGCCACCAGACTCCGTAATCGGAAACCAAATTTTAATATTCTGTGACATAGTCCAAAGATGTTAGGCAGCTTTCTGCCCCATTTTAGAGCAGAAAGTGCAGGAATAGCTAAAAATGATCCGTTCCACAGCTTCACATTAACTCAGGCAGCTGGATGGAAAATCCAGACCACAGATTACAATGGCTCTAGTTCTACCTCACCTGCTCTTCTAATCACATGCACAGGTATTTAGAGCAGAGAGGTTTTGCATTTCACTCTCTCTCCTTAGAGCCTGGAGGCTGGGGGTATCGCTGCTCCCCTGTTTCCAGTGTCGGGGTTGACGGCTCCTCCACGTATCACAGTACCAGAGGATTTGCCTGGACACCACAAGCAGATAAGACAAAACAAATGGTTACTGCTGTTGCTAAAAGACTGTGCTGTATCTTGTGACCCTAAATGAGAGAGCATTGTTTTAAGCTGGGGAACCAGTTTAGTTGGCCAGCAGCTGTTAGAGAGACTGATTCTGATGTGTAGTTAGATCCCTGAAAGGGATAGGTTTTTGCTTATATGATTTTGGTTTTATTTCTTGAAATAACAGTGTGGGAAATATTGTAACACTGAAATATGTGAACTGCTGAATGAAAGTATCTGAGTACCTCTAACCTTCACATGTTAAAGCTGCAGTACCTTACTTGGATGAAAATAAAGCAGGCAGAAGCCTGAGTTAAGCAGCATAATACTTTGCATGATCCTGTTTGTTGTATAATTAACCCTAGAAGACTGTGTCGGGAAGAACCCAGACAGACGTCAGCACTACAAAAGAGGGGCGTTTGTCACATATGGTGGAGAATGCGGGTCGACACTAAAAAGTCTGTGGGTTTGCAAATAAATGCGGGGGTTTAAAATGGCCGCCCAGCTGAACTAAAGTACAGATGCTATGAGTGAAGTCTGTCCCACTGGGTATATCAGTTGTGCTTCTAGCATACACAGAGAATGTGCGAAGTGTGGATGCAATAGCACCCTGAACCCAAACAGAAAACCAAAATGTTTTGCTGAAGAAAAAAAAAAAAATTGCATCTAGCAAGTGCTGTTTGTAAAGCTAATGCCTTTTGCTGAAGTGAGTGAATTTGCAGCTAGCAAGTGCTGTATGCAAGTTGCTGAAGTGAGTAAAATTGCAGCTAGCAAATTGTCCCTGCCGGGTTTCTAAAATGGCCGACGTGAAATGTTTGTTGTGTAATGTACGTAACCATACAAAACAGTGTCCCTTCAGGCCATACTATGATCACGACCCTGGAGGAGAGCCGTATCCACAGATGAATTTAGTATGCTGGGCCTGTCGTGAAGTAGGTCACATGGAAGATGTGTGCCCCAAAATTTTCAAAGACAAACAGCTGCAAAAGCAAGCAAAGCCCTGTGAGTGCAAGCAAGATGTGGAAGCTGATAACAGTGAGTGTGTGCCCAGGACCACTGATATCTCTGGAGCTAATAAAGCAAAAAGAAAGAAAACTGTTCCTCAAGTCACAGGGGAAGTGACCGAGCCACTTGAACCTGCACTGTCAGGACATGCGTCAGAATGGCGCCGAGATGAGCAACAGCCCATAGGGCCTGGCGCAATCGTCCCAGGAATGACGACACGCCTAGAGATGACAAAGGCTACTGCTACCATCATAGGCAGAGAGCCAAGCGAATCAAAGAAAACAAGAACTGACTGGAAACTATGCTATGAGATGTCCCAGAAAGATGTGCAAAACTTCATCACAGAGTTGGGGGTTTCTCGGCAAGAGGCTAGCGCGCTTAAAGCAGAGCTGGAACTCTCACGCCATGAGGTCTACGCTCGCAGCACAGAGCTGTGTACATTGAAGGAAACCTATGAGAATACCCTGAGTAATTTAGAGACTGTAAAAAGAGAGAATGTAAGTCTGACACAGAAAAATTCAGACTTGACTGACCAGATCAGTGAAGGTGATGAGAAGCTTCACCAAGCAGGAAAAGTGGAGAAGCAATTGATCCAGGAAAAGTTAGAAATGCAGGAAGCACTGCAGAATACAGAATCAGCGGCGATCCAGGCGACACAAACTGCAGAGCTCCAAAAAATGG
Source organism: Ascaphus truei (assembly GCF_040206685.1). Lineage (NCBI taxonomy): Eukaryota > Metazoa > Chordata > Amphibia > Anura > Ascaphidae > Ascaphus > Ascaphus truei. Next base: position 36,075,129 of record NC_134497.1, on the reverse strand, counting down.
AGGCGCTGATGCAAACCCAGAGCAAGCACCAGAAAGAGGTGAAGACCCTGAGGGAGGTCTGGCACGAACAGGTTGAAGAGCTGCAGAAGCAGATGGCTGAGCGCGAGATACAGTGCGCCAAGAGAGAGGTGTCCGTCCGTCAGGTGGTTTGCCTGACACTGCGCTATAAAAGCGAGATGGCCGATATCTACAAGCAGCTGGACCACACGGCAAATGAGGGGGCCCGACTGCAGCTGGAGCTGGACAAGACCCGGAAGGAGCACCTGCAGCTGCAGGTCAAGAATAGAGAAAATGAAACAGAGTTAAACCTCGCTCTGAAACAGATGACGGACATGGGAGAAGCGGCTAAAGTGGTTCAGTCGGGCTATCAATCCTACCTCCTAACCAAGCAAGCTGTACGTTCCTATACGTGTATCTTCAATGCTGTTGCAATATTACGATTTGCTATAAAGATGAAGTTGGAGAAAGAGATTCCAAGGCTAAAAGAGACACGGTCACAAAAGGAGACCAGGGAAAGTAAACTCAATGTCCTCACTGATGACAAAGAGGAAGGAGAAAGAATTGACTTTGATTGTGCTGCTGTTATTCCAGAAACAGATAGGCACCCTCCTGAGAATATACTCCCTGATCTGGAATTCAAAAATCCAGATCCTCAATTTCATTTACGTTGTCCAGAAGATTATCAAACTAGTGGACACACCCAGGACACCACAGAAGATGTTTTAGCCAAGTGGGTGGCAGTTCCTGAAAACACAAACTTGTTGACAGATCCTGATGACGTGGTTAATATGGACTATGTTTGTACAGAGGCAACTAGGTCTCCAAAACCCAAAGGCCTGGTAATGGCCACAAAAGGGAAATCAAAGATTGAAAAGAAAAAACAACGAAGGTTAACACGGCGCCTGAATAGTTCCATATCTCACCAATCTGGACCACACTGTGGAGCCAAGGAGAATCTGGTCCAAGGGTCTCATCAGAAGCTAAAGAAACAGTCCAGTCATTTGCAGGTTGCAGCGGGCTATGAAATAAAGTCAAAGGATGCAATAGACTGGAAGTCAAAAAAAAAAAAAAAAAAAAAAAAATAATGTTTGAGGGAACTGACCGATTTATTTTTTTTATTACACGTGTGGACTATGTCACGGACACTTAACTATGCAAATAAGCATTTTGTCAATATTACAATGTTATATTGGTTCTCTGTGTTGAAAATGTAGCTAAACTACAAATTAATATACAGGGTTGATGGCCCTTAAGATTACAAGGCTGTAGTATAAGAGAAAAAATATTGGTAGCTTACAATATGGAAAAAAAAAAAAAATGCCCTTTTCGGTTGGTAAATTTATAATGAAGTTCATATTCGTATCATGTGAATACTTAATGTTGTACTGAGGAGTTAGCTCAAGTATTTCAGGTAGGACGCTCACCCCAGTGAGGTCCATGGCCGCTCACCCCAGTAGGTGTGAGCTGGGGAGGGGGATATGTGACATAGTCCAAAGATGTTAGGCAGCTTTCTGCCCCATTTTAGAGCAGAAAGTGCAGGAATAGCTAAAAATGATCCGTTCCACAGCTTCACATTAACTCAGGCAGCTGGATGGAAAATCCAGACCACAGATTACAATGGCTCTAGTTCTACCTCACCTGCTCTTCTAATCACATGCACAGGTATTTAGAGCAGAGAGGTTTTGCATTTCACTCTCTCTCCTTAGAGCCTGGAGGCTGGGGGTATCGCTGCTCCCCTGTTTCCAGTGTCGGGGTTGACGGCTCCTCCACGTATCACAGTACCAGAGGATTTGCCTGGACACCACAAGCAGATAAGACAAAACAAATGGTTACTGCTGTTGCTAAAAGACTGTGCTGTATCTTGTGACCCTAAATGAGAGAGCATTGTTTTAAGCTGGGGAACCAGTTTAGTTGGCCAGCAGCTGTTAGAGAGACTGATTCTGATGTGTAGTTAGATCCCTGAAAGGGATAGGTTTTTGCTTATATGATTTTGGTTTTATTTCTTGAAATAACAGTGTGGGAAATATTGTAACACTGAAATATGTGAACTGCTGAATGAAAGTATCTGAGTACCTCTAACCTTCACATGTTAAAGCTGCAGTACCTTACTTGGATGAAAATAAAGCAGGCAGAAGCCTGAGTTAAGCAGCATAATACTTTGCATGATCCTGTTTGTTGTATAATTAACCCTAGAAGACTGTGTCGGGAAGAACCCAGACAGACGTCAGCACTACAAAAGAGGGGCGTTTGTCACAATTCAATCAATTAAGACAGCTGGAGGCCAGAGTTCCTCAAACCCTAAAGTCATAGTAGGGGAGTTCGCGAAATTCTACGCACAGCTATATAATGGAGAGAAGGTTGTACACAATGCTAGGACAAGTAGTAATCTACAGAAATTCCTAGCGGATGCAGACTTGCCACAAGTGAACAGAAGGGAGCGAGAGGCTCTTCAAAAAGACTTCACAAGGGAAGAATTAGAGGCGGTAGTAAAAAACTTAAAAGCATCAAAAGCCCCAGGCCCGGATGGGTTCTCCAACCTGTACTATACAAAATTTATTGGAGTTCTGGCTCCGCACATGCACCAGCTGTTTAATGGAGTATTAGCAGGGGAGCCCTTCCCGGGACAGATGCTCCAGGCGTCGATTTCAGTAATCCATAAAGAGGACAAAGATCCCACTAGCTGCCAAAGCTACCGGCCAATATCATTAATTAACACAGATGTAAAAATCTACTCTAAATTACTGGCCAATAGATTAAATATAATCCTGCCAGGGCTCATCCACCCGGATCAAGTTGGCTTCATTAGAGGTAGACAAGCGGCCGACAATACTAGGAGAATAGTGGATATAATAGACTTTATGGGAGCCAACGAGATTCGGGGTATAGCCCTAAGCTTAGATGCGGAAAAGGCCTTTGACAGGATTGATTGGCCATACCTGGAGTCCACGCTTGGCGCATTTGGGTTTGGAGGCATATTCCAACAGGCTGTTAAGGCATTATACACGGCACCTTCAGCCAGGGTGGTTCACCAGGGATTCCCCTCGGAACTATTCCCAATTCAAAGTGGTACGAGACAGGGATGTCCGCTTTCGCCCCTGCTATTCGCCTTATGCATCGAACCACTCGCAGCACAAATTCGGAGGAACGCTGATATCTCTGGGGTACAGATCCATTCGCAGGAGCACAAAGTGGCTCTGTACGCGGATGATATTATTCTAACCCTGGCCAAGCCGCTCATCTCGTTGCCCAATCTGTTCGAGCTTCTAGAGCGTTTTGCCCAGATCTCTGGTTTCAAAATAAATCAATCTAAATCAGAGGCCCTAAGCCTTTACATGCCAAGAGAAATGGAGAAGCTGATAGAACTCAACTTTGAGTTTAGATGGCGCCCCTCCTCCATGAAATACCTAGGAGTGCAGATCACCAAAAAGACGAGCTCCTTATATTCGGCAAATTATCCCAAACTGTTGAGGACTCTCAAAAAAGAGCTACAGGAGTGGAAGGCATATGGTATTTCTTGGTTGGGGAGGATCTATAGTGTCAAGATGAACATCCTTCCCCGAATTCTATATCTGTTCCAAACTCTCCCAGTTGCCGTGGTTAGAGCAGACATTGCAGGGCTCCAAAAAGCTATTTCTCAATTTATTTGGAAAGATAAAAAACCACGGATTAAAGTAAAAATTATGCAGAAAGCTAAGGAAGCTGGTGGCCTAGCAGTTCCGAGCGTCATATCCTACTACAAAGCGGCACAATTGTGCCAAATCACGCAGTGGCATGGGGACCCGGGGCTCAGGAGGTGGGTGGCACTGGAGAGGGAGGTGTGCGCCCCACTGGAGCTCAGGAACCTGATCTGGTACCCGAGGACACGGGTGAAGGATGTGCTCATTCCTCTGTCCTCTGTGCGCAACTCACTCTCGGTCTGGGAGGCTTCTAAAAGTAGCTGCTCTTTGACCTCCAAACACACACTGATGGCACCTTTATATGGCAACCCGAACTTTGCTCCTGGGCTGGCAGAAAAATGCTTCCCGCGCTGGCGGCAATTAGGGATTAGTCGATTGAAGGACCTGGAGGTTAAGGGCAAGATCAAATCTTTTGAACTATTACAGTCAGAAACGGACTTACCTAACACTGATTTCATGAGGTACCTCCAGGTTCGGGCATTCTATAACGCACACCCGGTGAGACCACCGTTGACTAAATTCGAACAGCTCTGCGTGCGCGGAGCAGACACGCGGGGACTGATCTCTGCCTTGTACAGAGAGGTGGTGAATACTGACTCAGACAGGACAGTCAAACCCCGTTTCATGGCACAATGGGAAGAGGATCTCCAGGCTCAACTAGAGGACAAGGACTGGGCCGCGGTGTTTAAAGCTGCGGCCTCAAGCTCCATATGCACGACATTGAAGGAGAACTCATATAAGGTATTATTAAGGTGGTATCTCACCCCAATCAGATTAGCTAAATTCGTCAGGGGTGCTTCCCCGCTCTGCCCCAGGCAGTGCGGGGAACAGGGGGATCTGGTGCACATGCTGTGGTCTTGCCCGAGATTAGTGCCGGTCTGGACCCAGATCCGAGATTGGCTGCAGAGGATCTTTTTAGGGCTCAACATCCAGCTGGACCCGTGGCTATTTTTATTAGGTAAACCTACAAACGAGGTATCTAGATCGGGTAACAAGCTGATAGCACATTTTGCTACCGCTATGAGGTGCGAGACCGCAGCACTGTGGAATCAGAATGCGATTCCGTCTATTGATAAAATCAGAAACAGAATTTGGTTCATTTGCAGAATGGAGAAGTTAACGAGTTTAGTTAACGACTCAGCCGACAAATTTGAAAAAGTATGGTCATTATGGCTTGCTCAGACTGATATTCAGGGGATGAATGAGGCCACAATATGGCTTTGATAGAGATAGGTGGGCTCTCCTTGGATGTCGGGCTGGGAGCTTGATGGGACGATCTGACAGTAGGGCTCCCCCCGAGGTATAGCGGTGGACCGATTTATTGATCATCGGAAAAACGAGGTGAACCGGGTTTAGGCTCCTTTGTGAGGTGGACTGGAGCAGAGCAACGGCAGTTGTGGTGCAGGACTCCTGAGAAACGAGGGAACAGCGATTCTCCCAGGCCGCCCCCCCCATCCTTACCCCCCCCCCTCCCCGCCATCCTTCCCCTTTTTGCCCTGTCCCTAGATGTTGTCAGTCGGTCTTTGTCCTGTCCTGTGGTCCCCCCAATGTCCGTCTGTTCTTCGTAATTTGTTCCCGTAAGTTTGGTGTATACCTGAAACACTTGACAATATTCTGTACGCTATGATGTGTATGCACAAAAAACTAATAAAAATAAAGTTGGAAAAAAAAAAATGGATACAGGAACAGACAAATAAACTTATTTGACACTGGCTAGGTAAACCCGTCAACACAGATTGAGACACCCTTCAAAACACATCTCTCTACACACCACTCAAAACAACTTTTTAAACTCAGGCTTTCCTCAAAAGGTGCCTTTTACCTTTTACCTTGATTCTTACGAGCGCTCAGATTTGAGTGACCGTGGAGTGTTTTTTTTCAGGTGCTCAGCTTCCAGTATTTTCAGGTCCCTATTCGGGCGCCATCTGATAAAGTTGTGAATACAAAACACAAGTCTGAGGATATATTTTACAGAATGACAAATAATTTTATTGCTTTGTGCGGTGCACACGCAGAGTAGAGTTTCAAAATAAAACTCTCCCAACGACATGGTGGCATACAGGCCTTATTTATACACAAAATACTAAGCCCACGCCCCCTCTACGAGGTTGCATGTCGTCACTACGAAAACAAAATATGAACATGAACACATTGAGTTAATAACATTATGGGATGCCTAAATGAAATGATTCAGCAATATTCCTTATACAAGCCGGTGACTTTTACTCTACATACAGAACTTCACGGCCCCCCCACCTTCGGAATGAGACACTGTGCCTATCAGTCTCGTATTTTCATAACATTGGCACTTAGCACTCATTCTCAAGGTTTTTTTTCAGTTAGCTGCTTGGCTCATTATCACTTTAAAAATTGAAAGCAAAAATCCCTTTCAAACCGTTCATCTCATAACCCGTTCACTCAGACAAAACCTAAGATGGATGCTGACTTAAAATGGTTGCTTAGATCCCAGTGCAGTTATGTCAGACCCCCCCTTACGTCATATTCTCACTTTGTCACAGTATACTGTTGTAATTAAATATACAAGATGGAGATGTTGTTGTGTGTTTATACAGAAATGTTTTAACTTGCTGTACACACACAGGACTTGCACAATTCCAGTCCCTGAGGGCCGTAAACAGGCACGGTTTTCAAAGGTTACCCTGAAAACCGGGCCGGTTTGCTGCCCTCGAGGACTTCAGTGGTGCAGACTGTTTTGCACACCATCCCACTGTATACTGTATGTTTTGACTTGCCGTTCTTTAATAAAGGAGATGTTGCGTTTTGTATATGGCAAACCCATTCTAGATTACACAGCAATTTTTGACAATAACCACTGCTTACGGACACCTTTGGAAAAAATAAATGGTTAAAAGTTATAACATACATCACATATTCAGTTAATAGACAAATGATTTTATATAAGACTTCACACTAATGTCTTGCTTTATATAATCTCTTTGCACAGTGCTGAGCACACGGTCAGCTTTATAATTTTAAAGACACTGCATATTCATCTGACTAAAGAAAAAATATTTTCAAAGCTTGTTTCCGGGCAAAGAGCCATTTTGTTTCTGGGCGTTTCGCCAATTGACCCTGAAAAGATAAGATAACAGCACACCACGGCTTCTTCCTGAAAATAATTATTAGATTGAAACTTTCGCTTAAAGTTTAAATACATGGAGCTTTATCCAGAGCCCTAAGAACTACATTTTTTATGGCCTCTTAAAAATTAACCCACAGGCTTTTATATAGCTGAGGTTTATATAACTTCTTAACACACAAATAACTCCACACGCTCATGCTATTTCCCTACACTCAGTTCTTTTTTTTTTCCCTTCTGTTTGAACTTTCATAGTTTCACTGACTTCATTCACTACAAATTTATGCTATCCTGTTGCAATTCTGTCCTTTTTCAAGCTACATACACCTATTTCTCTCCATTAATCAACACTCACAAGTCTAACCCACACAAACTCTTCCTTCATCTCACCTCAGGACTTTTGCTGACTATTTTAAGCAAGAGGTTGAATCCATACACCAGAACATTCCCTCTTTTTCCTCCTTCTACCCTACTCCGCTTCCTACTCTCTTCCTGCTTTCCTTGACTCTTTTTCCACTGTATCAGAAGAGAATGTCACCATCACTGTTGATCTCCTTTCTCCCTCTACTCTGCTACATTTCCATTCTCCTTAAAACATGTAACAGCTATACCATGACTCAAAAATAGCAAGCTTGACCCTACCTGTCTTTCTCACTACTGAACTTGTCTTGTATTCTCTTGCTTGCTCCATTTTCTCAACACCCATTCTCTCCTTAACCCTCTACAATCTGACTTCTGCACTGCTCCCTCCACGGAGACAATTCTCACTAAAATAACTGATGACCTATATGCTGCCCACGACAGAGGTCATTACACTCTGCTCCTATTACTCCCTGAAGCATTTGACTCTGTGGACCACACTCTTCTCTTTTCTCTGTACACACTCTCTCTAGGTGACCTAATAACATCTCTTGGGTTTAAATATCACCACTATGCTGACGACACCCTCTTTTACTTTTCAACCCCTGACCTTACACCTGCCATACAAACCTAAGTTTCTGAATGTCTCTCTGTTATCTCATCCTGGAAGGCCCTCTTTCGCCTTAACCTTAACATGGCAAAAACAGAGTTCCTCATACTTCCTCCCAAACCTGAAATATCACCTTCCACATTACTCTTGAATCTTCCATCCAGTAGCCTAAGCACACTGCTTAGGGGTCACTCCCAACTCCTCTCTCATACATTACTCTTGACTCTTTCATTCAAAACATTTCTATAACTGTCGCTTTTTCCTCCACAATATCACAAAGATACACCTGTTCCTCTGTTGCTCAACTATTAAAAACTCTGATACAGACCCTCATTCTCTCCCATCTTGATTACTGTAATCCCCTGCTATCCCGCCTTCCTGACTTTCACCTGTCTTCCCTACTATCTATCCCAAACGCTGCTGCCAGAATCACTCTACTTTTTAAACTCTGATTCTGCGTTTCCCCTCCTGAAATTCCTCTCCTGGCTTCTAATCAAATCCTACTGTTTCTGTATGCTCTCCGTACCTACCAATTAGATTGTAAGCTCCTCAGAGCAGGGACTTCTCTTCCTTAATGTTACTTTTATGTCTGGATCACTTATTCCATGACCTCTTACCTTTACCCTTTGCTACCTATATGATTACGACGTGCACCACTCCTGTGAAGCGTTGTGCATATTAATGGCGTTATATACATAAAAACATACAATACAATATATACTTCAAACAATGCTTATGAGCTTTTAACCTGCATTTTTTAACACAAAATATTCCCAACATATCCTACTGCTGTGGCCGAGTTTATTTGAGCATTTGCCCGGTCTCGGCCACAGCAGTAACCAGGCGCGCGCCGGGATGTGCCTGGCGCGCGCCGAAGCCGCGGAGGAGCGCCCTCCGATCGGGGCTTTCTCCCTCCGCTCGCCGGGTCTGCCGGGTCCCCCGGAACCGCCTGCCGCCGTCCCCCACATCGCGGGACACCAGGGCTCCCTCGGGGAGCCCTGGACGCGCGTGCAGGGTGCGCAGGAACCCGATGACGCCATCGACGCGCGGCACGCCGAGGGAGTGCGGCTAGCATGCAGGGGCATCCCCAGGCTTGCGGAGCTAGCCGGACTCAAATAAAATGTGCCGCCTCTGTAATCCCATAGAAATAAAATTGAAATGTGTTTTTACTGGTTAAACACAATACAGAACACACACAATACAAAAAACTTCTCTCATACACAGCTAAACAACATCACAAAAATAACGAACAAATAAAAGAAAGACATTTCTCCCCTATTACCCAACAATTTTCACCCTGCAACTATATTAATAAAAGTTCCCTTCTCTTTCTTTACTCTCATAAATAACCTGAATTTAAAACTACTCTGATGCTCCGGAGCTTTTGAGTTAAAGTTCTTATCTTGGCACATTCCTCGCGCTGGAGAAAAAAATGGGGGCACGCTCTGTGCTGCTGCGTTTCTGATTCTCTTTCTTTCAGACTCTGATTTCATTGTGAGCAAATAATATTCATGTTTTCGTACGTACTTGCAAGTTTTTGGATGGTGATTTGTGCACACAGGTGATACTTAGCATGGTTTATCTTTCACACAGGTAATCATTCAGGAAAAATTCATTAGGGTATCAAATCCATCTAGCCACTCTCCATTAAGGGCGCAACAATTTTACTTGCCGGCACCGAAACTTGAGTTTATATCAGGAAATGATTTATAACCACTTATTGCATGTGGGGAAATGGAAGGAAAAGCTTATACGTTCACAACTGATTTCTGCGGCGTCCGCCAGCCGGGCATGCCATGCATGATTTTAGCCACAAAAACATCATAAAATCCAAAGATTTATACTACCACAGACACACAGGGATTACTGAAAGTTATAAGGTTCCACTATGAGCCCTTGCGTTCGCATTCTTACGAATAAGAAAACCGGTACGGCTGCTCATAGGTTCACGCTTCCTTCTATAGTAATTTATTGCAATCAAACTTTTTTCATTGGGGTGGCATGTTTTTCACTGGGACTTGCATGTGTATTTCATTGGCCAACAAAACATATTTATATTGTCTCTTCTTGTTCTCTTTATCCATTCTTTATTATTTTTGTCTGCAGACACACAACCTCTAACGGCAAATTTTGAGAACTTTGGTTTCCCATTATTCTCCTGTTACAGTAATCACATTTAATTGACCTGTACAATACACCTGATACAATAATCAGCGCAAGCTGATTGCGTACAACTCTTTTGGCACGTTATTGTTCTGATTTTTTTTTATTTCACCATAACTATACCCAAGAAAACACTTGAATTACTTCAGCGGGTCCAACCCAGTCCTGATAAACCTTATACTTCTATAACATGGATACAAATAAGACCTTCTAAACAGATATCCATAAATAAACTCACTTGGTATGTTAATGACAAAACAGAGCAAATGTACAATCAGGGACCCTTCCTGCTCAGACAAATAAATATTTATCACAACCCAGGACAGTCTGAAAAACAATCCCTTAAGCATACAAACACTCACCTTCATCACCAAAACACCAAAACTTTTAACGGGACTCTCACCTTAATCCCAATAAAACTTAACAACTATAACACTTTAAAATGGATACAGGAACAGACAAATAAACTTATTTGACACTGGCTAGGTAAACCCGTCAACACAGATTGAGACACCCTTCAAAACACATCTCTCTACACACCACTCAAAACAACTTTTTAAACTCAGGCTTTCCTCAAAAGGTGCCTTTTACCTTGATTCTTACGAGCGCTCAGATTTGAGTGACCGAGGAGTGTTTTTTTCAGGTGCTCAGCTTCCAGTATTTTCAGGTCCCTATTCGGGCGCCATCTGATAAAGTTGTGAATACAAAACACAAGTCTGAGGATATATTTTACAGAATGACAAATAATTTTATTGCTTTGTGCGGTGCACACGCAGAGGAGAGTTTCAAAATAAAACTCTCCCAACGACATGGTGGCATACAGGCCTTATTTATACACAAAATACTAAGCCCACGCCCCCTCTACGAGGTTGCATGTCGTCACTACGAAAACAAAATATGAACATGAACACATTGAGTTAATAACATTATGGGATGCCTAAATGAAATGATTCAGCAATATTCCTTATACAAGCCGGTGACTTTTACTCTACATACAGAACTTCACGGTCCCCCCACCTTCGGAATGGGACACTGTGCCTATCAGTCTCGTATTTTCATAACATTGGCACTTAGCACTCATTCTCAAGGTTTTTTTCAGTTAGCTGCTTGGCTCATTATCACTTTAAAAATTGAAAGCAAAAATCCCTTTCAAACCGTTCATCTCATAACCCGTTCATTCAGACAAAACCTAAGATGGATGCTGACTTAAAATGGTTGCTTAGATCCCAGTGCTGTTATGTCAGACCCCCCCTTACGTCATATTCTCACTTTGTCACAGTATACTGTTGTAATTAAATATACAAGATGGAGATGTTGTTGTGTGTTTATACAGAAATGTTTTAACTTGCTGTACACACACAGGACCTGCACAATTCCAGTCCCCGAGGGCCGTAAACAGGCACGGTTTTCAAAGGTTACCCTGAAAACCGGGCCGGTTTGCTGCCCTCGAGGACTTCAGTGGTGCAGACTGTTTTGCACACCATCCCACTGTATACTGTATGTTTTGACTTGCCGTTCTTTAATAAAGGAGATGTTGCGTTTTGTATATTTTATGAATAAAGAATTTGTTTTTATAACGTGACTGTAAACCATACTGACTGTAAATGTTTTTACTTTCTGTACATAAATGTTTTCACTAGCAGTAAACCATACACCTGTTGATGTTTTGAATTGCTGTGCACTTAAAATGTTTCTACATTGTACAGTATTTGTAAATAAATGTTTTTGTACTTACTACACCAATAAAAGAACATGTTGATTTGTTTTACATTGTTCCATTGGCTCCTTTGCTACTGTAACAAAATACAGTGTTTCTAGAATGTACACTACTGTCCAGGCATACTGTACTGTATACTGTAGGCATGCTCAGTACAAGAGTATTTAAAAAAATAGAAGACACATACTATACTGTATGTACTGGCACTGTATAGAAGACACATACTGTATGTACATGTAGACGGAACGTTCACAGAGGTACACAATTAGGAGGCTTTTATAAGGTGAAATTATAATAAGGCTTTATTGTGCCTTTTCCTTTTTATCAGGAAAACATCCAAACAAGGGGGGGGGGGGAACAAAGCTTCCATTCACTTGGGAGTATTTCTAGTGACAACACTATGCAATCAATTCACATCTCCCTAGTCAAGCATTTCTCTTAGCCCCAAAACATATAGCATGAAAATAAGCAGATATAAGCAGTCTCTTAATAATGAAAGTCTTATCTGTTTATCAGCTGTAGAGTAAGCTTCTCTGCTCTCCTGGAACCGCACCCGTGCGTGCACAGAAAATATCAGCGTCCAGGTTTAGAAGTCTTATTTGGTTCTTGGAGGGAAAATCTTCTCAGTTCCTGGTTCAGCTCCCTTCACTCAGGGTGTGTCAGCTTCAGGTTTAGTAGTTTTCCCTGTGTCTTGAAATCAGCTCTGCTGTGTTTTCTGACAGAGCTCAAGACATGTGGTGTCTCCAAAGGTCAGCTCAAAAGTGAGCTAAGGAGTCCTTTCCTGTCTGAACAGACAGTCTTTTGTAAGCAATCTAAATCAGGCAGGTGGTATTTAGTAATTAACTACAAGAAGTTAACCACCACACTGCTAGATTAAAGGCACATTACTGAACAGGGATAAGTCCCCTGTTACATACCTCCCCTGTTTCTGGGAAGCTCGGGCTTACCACGGCCAAAGCCCATCCTTCCACTCTCATTCTAGATATCTCTATGACTTGAATGAGAGTGGATGGAGGAAGAGAAACCTCAGTCCTGTTGGGATTGGAGACCTTTCTCCAGTTTATTCGTGTCTCCTCCTGAAGGTGTTTGAGATCAGCACCCCTCGGTCGCTCGAGGAGGACTTTCTCCAAGTATAGTTTTTTTTCTGCGTGCGCGGTCATGAGATTTCCCTCGCGTCGGGTGCTCGTCTTATTGTAGGCATACTGTATGGCAGCAGTTGCAGAGCGTTTAAAAACAGCCCCTTTTAGATTAATTTGCAATTCCACACCCCCTTCCAGAGAATGTCCCATCTTTTCAGCTTCATCAGCTAAGGATTCTTCTGGTTTTAATTCAGCACGTGTACCTTCTTTTGTTGCCTGCTGGGTGGCTGAAGGTTTTGCTAGTGCTTGTTTAGGTGGTTCAAATTTTGCAACCTTGTCTTTTAGATGAGCGGTATTCCCAGCTCTCACTGTACACTTGTCTTCATGGGTTTTTGAGGCTGTGGGATACTGACACTTAGTCAGGGTCAATACTTGTCCTTGTAGGACTGTAATCTCATCCGCGAGAGATCCCTGTTTTTTGAGTGCGTCTTGCAAGTCTCTTCTCAGGGAATTTGTCTGCATGCTTTGCTTTCTCTGAGCTTGCTTCCACATTTTTATTGCACTGTGAAGCACTATGAACTTTTTTTTGCTTGGGCCACAGTTACTTGTTTCAGTTTCTGGACCTTCTTGTGCTCCCTTTTGTGCCGCGTCACCTGGGTTCTAAGCTTGGCTTTTAGCGTTGCTTTGGTGATGCTCAGGGTAGTCTTCAGTTTCTCATGCTGCTTTGCGGGGACATTCTGGGTCATCAGACGTTCCTGCAGCACTTGAATTTCTTTAACAGCCTGCAGATTGTCATCCTGCAGAGTTCGCTGCTTCTCCTCTGCCTTCTCGAGGTGCGTACGCAGACTTTGCCGTTGGTTCTGCAGTCGGTGCTCTGCTTCAAACTTTTCCTTGACTTCTTCTGTCAACTGAAAATTTTCTTCTTTCAGTTTTACGTTTTCTCTTTTTAATCTTGAATTTTCTCCTCTTTCAGTCTCTGTATTCTTCAGGGCTTCTTTGCAGTCCTCCTTCCATTTACGCACATCTGCTTTGAGAATGACCATCTCCTGGCGTGAGACTTCCTTCTCTAGGTTGAGGGTCTGAAGCTCCTTCTGAGAGACTTTGAGATCTGTATCAAGATTACCAATAGTTTCTTTAGCAATGTCCAGCTCCTCAATGAGACTGTGTAGTTCCTTTCTGGAATCTTCCAGGTCTGTGCGGCAGCTGTTGGTCTCATGATATGAGGCATCCAGTGCTCTGCGGAATGTCTGAACCTCTTTCTGAGATACGTCCACTTCTATCCGGACACTGTTGACCTCCTGTTGTGAGGCATTCAGCTCTATACAAAGAGTGTGAACCTCTTGCTGGAAGACTGTCATCTGCTTCAGTGCCTCCTCATACTTCCGCTTTAGCGTAGCCACCATTTTATCAGATTGGCTCTGCTTTCCATCCATGGCAGAAATAGTAGCATTTGCAGTATCTAGCTCAGTCTTGAGATCGTCCAATTCTGTTCCAGATTCAGAGTACATTGTGAGCGCCGCCATCTGTAACTCAGCATTATCTGCTCTCTCAAGTTTCAATTGTTCTCGAAGTAGATCACAGTCACGTCTGGCAATTTTCAGGGCGTCTTCAGGGCTGGTCAAGGGATCGTCACTCACTGGTTCCCGCTCCGCTTCCCTGGGATGACTGGTTGAGGGTTCCTCACTGTTGGCACCGGACAGACACTTCTTTGGGGTACACGACTTCTGCCTTGGGCCCTCTGGATATTCGGTTTACCGTGGGACGAATTCTCCATTTTCTCTAGGCTGCAGGGCAACTCGGTCCCCATTTTTCTCCACAGGATCTGCGGACGTGTCTGTTACTTCCACGGTAAGTGAAGAACCGCTTTTCTTTTTCTTCCTTTTTGATTTGGATGACACCGTCCCTTCAGGGATACTGGGGTCTCCATCTTCATTTGCAGTTTTAGCAGCGTCACTGGATCCACCCGGCTTTTCTTGCAACTGTAATAGCTGACGGAAATATTCGGTGATCCACTGCTCCCGCTCTGTCTCCTGCTGATCATATTCGTCATCAAAGGGAGCGGTCTTTTCTGTTCGTGCCGAGTTCAGGCACCCCCACCATTCTTGGGGTGTTTTGTGGGTGAGACTCGGTTTGGGTTCTCCGTAAGAGATGTCTTCCTCTTTATTGGACTGGAAGGGCCACTCTTCCGTGGGGTAGGGTTCGTCACAGGAACGCTGCATCTTGTCCTCCATTTTTAGGCTATCAGGTGTCATTTTCTTCCTGACCTCAGGAGGCGCTATTGCAGCTGTTGCCACTGTATTTGCTAGAACCCCAAATTGTGGTAGTCCTACAGGTGGGCATATTTTGCGTGTAGAGGTCATAGCTCTCACAGGCATCTCTGTAGAATATCTGTTTCTTGGATAAGTTTTACAATATCAGCAATACTGTGCATGCATTTTCTCTTATCAGGTATACAAGATGTGCAGTTGCTAGGTAAAAAAAAGTCTATTTGCTTTACACCATTTTCTTGCTAGGTGAAATCCCTCCGCTTCAGCAACAGAATTTGGTTTTCTGCCTGAGTTCAGTAATTTTCAGTCTCATCTTTGGGTATTATGGCATTCACACTTCACACTTTGGGTATCTGTTTTTCTCCCAAGATATACAGTAGATAGGCAGACTTTTTTTTTTACTTGCAGAAAAACATTCTTTGCAGTGGACTATTTCTTTCATTCCCGGCAGGGTGACTCAACACTCAGCAATTGGCTTTGAAATACCTTTTCCCCTGCTTCAGCACAGTCCTTGTATCAATTTTCACACTTTTCTGCATATACTCCATTCACAGCTGGTAGCCCTATGCGGTGTGGCAACCTTTATTTGCAAAATCAGTACCCCTCATGGGTCACCATCTGTATTCACTGCTTCAGCGAAACTTTTGAAAACAACAAACACCTATCCCTTTTTAAGGGCTGACTCACTACTTGAACCCTGACTATGGCTAGAAGGCAAAATCCCTATTTCAATGACCATATTACACTTTGTGATAGGTAATTAAAGGTTTACCTGCTTCAGCAGTCTCTCTCTCTCTCCTCTTGGGATAGGGGAAAAGAGTCCATCTGTGGTTTTTGTAAGTTTCAGTGCAGTGTAAGTTTCAGTGGTGTGTATCACTTTAACTCTGCCTCTGCTGCATGAGAGGTTTTTTTTTTTTTTTTTCAAGTTGTTTAGACTGTTTGTAAGCAAAAAGCATAACAAAAAAATTTCACATAAAAATCTCCGATCCTTTTTAACTTCAAAGACATCTCTTGTCCCACTTCGGACACCATATGTAGATGGAACGTTCACAGAGGTACACAATTAGGAGGCTTTTATAAGGTGAAATTATAATAAGGCTTTATTGTGCCTTTTCCTTTTTATCAGGAAAACATCCAAACAAGGGGGGGGGGGGGGGACAAAGCTTCCATTCACTTGGGAGTATTTCTAGTGAAAACACTATGCAATCAATTCACATCTCCCTAGTCAAGCATTTCTCTCAGCCCCAAAACATATAGCATGAAAATAAGCAGATATAAGCAGTCTCTTAATAATGAAAGTCTTATCTGTTTATCAGCTGTAGAGTAAGCTTCTCTGCTCTCCTGGAACTGCACCCGTGCGTGCACAGAAAATATCAGTGTCCAGGTTTAGAAGTCTTATTTGGTTCTTGGAGGGAAAATCTTCTCAGTTCCTGGCTCAGCTCCCTTCACTCAGGGTGTGTCAGCTTCAGATTTAGTAGTTTTCTCTGTGTCTTGAAATCAGCTCTGCTGTGTTTTCTGACAGAGCTCAAGACATGTGGTGTCTCCAAAGGTCAGCTCAAAAGTGAGCTAAGGAGTCCTTTCCTGTCTGAACAGACAGTCTTTTGTAAGCAATCTAAATCAGGCAGGTGGTGTTTAGTAATTAACTACAAGAAGTTAACCACCACACTGCTAGATTAAAGGCACATTACTGAAAAGGGATAAGTCCCCTGTTACAGTACAGTACTGTAATACATGTAGAATAAATGCATAGTTTTTATTTTTTCGGGTTTATTACACAGTATACTGTATATAAAAAAGTATTGTATACTGTACGGTCGGAAAACATCAGCATACTGTTTCAGGTACAGTATTCTATCCTAATCAATAACAACGGCCACTAAACTGTAGACTCCGGTACGTGGTTTTTTAAATCCGATTCAGCAATGAGCAGGCATTGTTACACAAAGCGATATTATCCATCGAAATCCTTCCATTAGCCGTTTTATTTTCTTAGGAAAAACAAAAAGAAAAGTTTTACTGTAATGGTCAGCCCCCTAAAGAAGTTCCCAGCCAGTCCCAACAATAATTTTCCTGGGCCGGCGTCTTCAGTTCACATTCGCATGCGCCTACCGTCGATGTTATGACACGCATATGCGTTTCAAGAAGGTTCCAATGCGCATGCGCCTAGCGTTCCACCAATTGTTCAGTATCTGCAGTACAGTACTGTAGAAGCCGCTCAGACAATGATATTGCTTACAGGAGAATCGCTTGACTTTTGAATCGCACCGATATTGATACTGTATTGTCAAAATAAAAAAAACACAGAAAATAATACGGCAACAATACTCACCATAGAATTTCCCATTCAGCTGGCGCCGGCGCTGCGCCACTGCCAGTCCAGTGTTCTTGATCATCCACGTCGATAGCTGGCAGCGGGACTACTACATCTGTCAGCTGATGAGGCTGGAAATCGCTTAGGTACATGCAAGCTTGATCGAAACTTGCTTGACAGACAGCAAGGGTTGTCACTGACGGTGGGACCGTTATTGGAAGCCGGTGCTGGTGCATTGCTTGGCAGCGATTGTCATTTCTTAGTTGGTTTTAACAAGACCTTTTGCCGTCTGCATGATCATAGATACAGGAAAAAGCCGGGCATACACACCAATACCCTCCAATAAATTGTGGCTCAATACGATAAAAACAGGGATCGCTACATAACATTTTCCTTATTGCACGCTTCCACGCATGAGGAGTTGGCGAAAATTTGTAAAAGTCATAGTTTTCGATAAAATACTGATAAATTTGAACAACTGTTGCCATCTTATCATCTGTTGCATTAATCGCGGCCCATATCACATACGTGTAACTTCTGTCGGGTTTTTGGAAAACGGGCTGCACTTGAACACTCATGGCGGCGGTTCTCTGGAGAATACTGTAACAGAAACAGGTCTTTGTCTTTCTTTAATATGAAAAGCCTAAATTGATACATTATTGCAACCTCTTCCTTCAGTCTCAAGGCCAATTTACAATAGCACACTGTGGTATCTTTTTTAAACGAAACACCTGCAAGTCGACACATTACTGAAGCGCATGCGCATTACAATTCATGAATATCTGCCATCTGGCGGACACGCGAAGAATTGCAACCGATTAAATCCGAACCATTCTCAATAAACGCATCAACCGCGCATGACCCGCGCTTGACCCGCGCATGACCCGTGGCTGAGAACGCAAAATGAATGCGGCATGCTCCCGGTGAAGTGCGTCGCATTCGAGAAAAAAGCCAGGAAAAAAACGGCGATGTGTTAGAATAAAATGAGCCGCAGATGTATGCACACACACACAGTTAGGTCCAAAAAGAATTAGACACTGATAAAAGTTTTTTTATTTCGGCTGTGTACCAAAATAAATTCAAGTTACAGTTAAATAATGAATATGGGCTTAAAGTGCAGTCTATCAGCTTTAATTTGAGGGTATTCACATCCAAATTGGAGGAAGGGTTTAGGAATTACATCTCTTTAATATGTAGCCCCCTCTTTTTCAAGGGACCAAAAGTAATTGGACAATTGACTCAAAAGCTGTTTCATGGACAGGTGTGGGCTATTACTTCGTTATTTCATCATCAATTAAGCAGGTAAAAGGTCTGGAGTTGATTCCAGATGTGGCATTCGCATTTGGGAGCTGTTGCTGTGAACCCACAACATGCGGTCAAAGGAGCTCTCAATGCAAGTGAAACAGGGCATCCTTAGGCTGCAAAAAAAAAGAAATCCATCAGAGAGATAGCAGGAACATTAGGAGTGGCCAAATCAACAGTTTGGTTCATTCTGAGAAAAAAAAGAACACACTGGTGAGCTCTGCAACACAAAAAAGCCTGGATGTCCACGGAAGACAACAGTGGTGGATGATCGTAGGATCCTTTCCATGGTAAAGAAAAACCTCTTCACAACATCCAGCCAAGTGAAGGACACTCTCCAGGAGGTGGGCATATCATTATCCAAGTCTACCATAAAGAGAAGACTTCACGAGAGCAAATACAGAGGGTTCACCACAAGGTGACACATGATACATAAAGCTTGGCCCCCTGCAGACACATTTACTAGAATTCCCTCCTACTGTCTCTGTACGTTCTCCCTACCTACCAATTAGATTGTAAGCTCCTCGGAGCAGGGACTCCTCTTCCTTAATGTTACTTTTATGTCTGAAGCACTTATTCCCATGACCTGATTTATTTTATTTGTTATTTATATGATATGTACTACTACTGTGAAGCGCTATGTACATTTATGGCGCTATATAAATAAAGACATACAATACAATACAATACAGGTGCAAACCATTCATAAGCCTCAAGAATAGAAAGGCCAGATAAGACTTTGCCAAAGAATATCTAAAAAAACCAACCCAGTTCTGGAACAGCATTCTTTGGACAGATGAAACTAAGATCAACATGTACCAGAATGATGGGAAGAAAAAAGTATGGAGAAGGCTTGGAACGGCTCATGATCCGAAGCATACCACATCATCTGTAAAACACGGTGGAGGCAGTGTGATGGCATGGGTATGCATGGCTTACAATGACACTGGGTCACTAGTGTTTATTGATGATGTGACAGAAGCAGCCGGTTGAATTCTGAAGTGTATAGGGATATATTGTCTGCTCAGATTCAGCCAAATTCAGCGAAGTTGATTGGACGGCACTTCACTTTACAGATGGACAATGACCCAAAACATACTGCGAAAGCAACCCAGGAGTTTTTTAAGGCAAAGAAGTGGAATATTCTGCAATGGCCGAGTCATTCACCTGATCTCAACCCGATCGAGCAATCATTTCACTTGCTGAAGACAAAACTTAAGGCAGAAAGACACACAAACAAACAACAACTGAAGACAGCTGTAGTAAAGGCCTTGCAAAACATCACAAAGGAGGAAACTCAGTGTTTGGTGATGTCTATGCGTACCAGATTTCAAGCAGTTATTGCCGGCAAACGATTCTCAACAAAGTATTAAAAATGACCATGATTGTGTTAATTTGTCCAATTACATTTGAGCCCCTGAAATAAGGGGACTGTGTATGAAAATGGTTGCAATTCCTAAACGTTTCATATGATATTTTTGTTCAACCCTTTGAATTAAAGCTGAAAGTCTGCACTTCTATTGCATCTCGGTTGTTTCATTTCAAATCCATTGTGGTGGCGTAAAGAACCAAAATTATGAAAATTGTGTCAGTGTCCAATTATTTCCGGACCTAACTGTATATATACAAAAAACATGATGCTGGGTGCACACAGACAAAGAACCATAAACCACAAAGATATTAAATACTTATCAGGAATCCAGGTGCTAGCAGATAGACAGGGAACACCAACCAGTCTGTTGGATACACAAAAAGATGAAGTCCGCAGCACACTCAGAATAGAAAAAAGAAAATTTCATCCATCTGGCAATCACAAAAACTCCAGAGCAACGTACATTTCAGACCTTGCAATTACTATACCAAGACAAATTTCCCTAGCCAATTCCAATCTGGCTTTCGCCCCAAACACTCCACCGTAACTACCCTGCTAAAAGTTTGTAATGAAATCCAGTGTGGAATGGAACGGGACAACTCACTGATGCAGTATTCCTAGATTTTGCAAAGGCCTTTGATACTGTTGATCATGCTATCCTGCTTAACAAACTCCAGAGCCCTGGAATAGGTAAGCATGCTTTAAACTGGTTTCAGTCCTACTTATCAGGTAGATCCCAACATGTGTCCATCTCCAACCCCCTGGATATCACCTGTGGTGTCCCGCAAGGCTCTGTTCTGGGGCCCCTACTCTTCTCAGTGTTCATTAATGATCTTTCCACAGCTTGTAAGGAAGCCTTAATACACATGTATGCAGATGACACAATCCTATATGCACACAGCCATAGCCTCTCTAACCTTCAACACATACGTCAGTCTGACTTTTTGAGACTCGAAAACTGGATTTCCCAAAACAAACTGTTTTTAAACACTGACAAGACTGTAACATTAAACACTGACAAGACTGTAACAATGGTATATGGGACCAAGACTACATTTTTAAAGCTTCCAGCGACTGAGCTCCAGATTAGAACCAACGCCAACACAACCCTAACCCCTGTCACTAGTTTTAAATACCTGGGCATATGGTTTGACTCCCACTTAACATTCGTGATGCACATTGATACCCTGACAACCAAGACCTATGCCAAACTAGGGGTACTTTACAGGAACAAATCCTCCCTAAGTCTCCCGGTCAGAAAGCGTATCGCACAGCAGATGCTAATGTCAATTATTGACTATTGAGACATAGTATATAGCTTAGCACCTCAAACCCACCTTCCGGCCGTTCCTCCTTCTCTTACCGTGCAGCCCAAAACTGGAACAACCTACCAGAGACTCTCACATCCACCACCAGTTTAAGTTCTTTCAAATCTAAGGCTGTATCACATTTTAATCTGGTCTGTAACTGTTTCATACGCTCATAATATATATTTTCTTTAACTGTGCATGCAATGTCTTGTATATAATGTATACCCTGTTCATTTATGTAACTGTATTTGTAACCATGTATTATTTGTCTTAACTCTGTGCCCAGGACATACTTGAAAACAAGAGGTAACTCTCAATGTATTACTTTCTGGTAAAATATTTTATAAATAAATAAAATGTTCCCTGAATGTTAGTGATGTAAGAGTATATGTGTGTATGTAAATATAAATTGGTAAAGAGCCCACAGTGTATATATCACTTTACAAAAGGTGTGTGTGAAGTGGGAGTGTATATCAATGTTGTGAGTAGGTGTGGAAATGTAAGAGGCTGTGGCATAACTAAAATTGTGTGTAGATACTATGTGGTCCCTATTTGTATATAGAGATGGAATAACATAGAGTGTACTGTATGTATGTGTAAAAGACAGCTGTGTGTGCATATACAGTATATATCTATATATATAGCACAGTATGTATGGACATGGCCTTAGCACTCATGGGAAGAGAGTTCTCTCATGTCAGTAGGGACTAATAAAACTTCGGTCTCGGTTTAGGTCATCGCTAAGTGTCCCGAACAGTTTCATACATTTGTATTCATGCAACCATCTCTCTTTCGGTGTTCTGAGATTAGTGAAAAAAGGGGGGTGTTATCAAATAGCGCTTAAACCTAAACGGTGATCCTATAAGTGAGGATTATGAATATAAGTGAATACTGTGTTCAAGTGAATCTTAATGGTTAAACATAAACAAAGTGAGTATGTGCAAATAAAATAAAATTATACAAACAACTTGGTCAAATTCTGCTCAACCCTAGATGAGGATTACTTTCTTTAATCCACGTGATTCTGAAGTCCAGGAAGATCAGGAAGCGCAAAGACCATGTAAAATAAGAAACATATACAACATAGTGCAATATGTCTGAAACTAAAATTGTAATGTCAAAACTTCATTCATCCATTGAATCTAATACTCACAGACTAATCTGTGTCAAGATATGTGTAAAGGTATCTTTATGCTTCACTGGTCTCCAATAGAAACTGCCTCCGTCTATGGTTTATAGATTTCTTCACCGCTCGCATAAATTTAAAAAAGAAGAACAGACATAGTGTAAACTGCACCCATCAAGTTTATATGCAGTAAACAAGATAAGAAATACACTCACATGGTTTCCAAATGAATATAGCAATTTAGATCATAAGATCTGCGTCCCTGAGCTGTCTCTCAGCTCGATACAGTAAGCGATCGCGTCTCCCTTCTCACGCACTTCCGGGTTGGTTCCCCGAACGGGAACTGTTGCAATGACTCTGGACGGACCGCTGTTCCTGTGTAGAGCCTCCCTCTTCGATCCGGCTAGATGTCAAGTCTGCTGCAAACACTCTACACGTTTCTCCTCATCCGAGATTTCTTCAGGAGTGATGAATTAGCAGAATAAGATTGCTTAAATGCCTCTGCTGTCTAAGCCATTGGTTGGAAATACACCAATTGTAAATGACTAAAATAACATAAGTTATAGATGTCACGGTGATGTAAACACGATTTAAAGGTCACAACGTTTAAAACTTCCATACATTCATGTAGGGAGTCCAAAAATACAATATACATGTTCAATCTATATATATACTGCTGCGGCACAGTTTATTCGAGCATTTGCCCGTTCTGTGCCGCAGCAGTAGCCTGGCGCGCGCCCGAGTGTGACGGGCGCGCGCCGAAGCAGCGGAAGAGCGCCCTCCGATCGGGGCGCTCTCCCTCCCGCTGCCGGGTCCGCTGGGTCCCCCGGAACCCCCTGCCGCTGTCCCGCGATCGCGGGACACCAGGGCTCCCTCGGGGAGCCCCTGGACACGCGTGCAGGGAGCGCACGCTCCCGAAGACGCGTGACCGCGCGTCTATGACGCGCGGCACGCCGAGGGGCGGCCACTAGCAAGCCGGGAAATCTCCCGGCTTGCGGATCTGGCCGCAGTGCGATTAAGTGTGTCGCCAGTGTAATGATAACACTTTAATTAGAAGATTAAAATACATATAAAACCAATATAAAATTAAAACTGACATTCTCTAAAATATCTAAAAGCATAAAATAAAAGGCAGATATTTCTGTGGAATAAAAAGACAGGGGTTAGAAGTCTAATTAATTATAGGAAAGCACTCATGTCTAAATCAGCCTTTAGACCGGTGGGTGTCATGGTGTTTAATTCATAAATCCAAAATGATTCTCTTCTAATCAAATTCATGTTCCTGTCTCCACCCCTCCAATGTGACATTACTTGTTCTATACCTATGTATTTAAGGCCATTAGGGTCTGCTTGATACACAGCCAAAAAGTGTTTAGACACACTATGGGTAATTAATTTTCTTTTAATATTCCCAATGTGTTCTATGATGCGTGTCTTTAACGGCGGATGGTTTTGCCTATATATTGTAGGCCACATGGGCATGAAAGAAGGTATACTATGTATTTGGATCTACAGATAATATATTTATTAATACTATATTCTTTCCATGTACTTTTAGATAAATATTTAGTACATGACACACTATTTTTGCATGCTAAACAGTTTTTACATGCAAAAAAACTTTAGGCAGATCCAGCCATCCTGTCTCATTAGACACATTGGGTTTATTTAATACACTAGGGGCTAGTCTATTCTTTGTCAGAGACCTTTTTATATAAAACTTGTGCTTTATCTGGGAGGTGAATGCCTAATATAGGATCGCTTTTAATTATATGCCAGTGTTTGTTTAAAATATGTTTTATTTCCCCTGCTTCTTTATTAAATTGGGTTAAAAATGGTACATCGAACTTTTGGTTTAGCTTTTTGAGACTGGGAGTTAGAATGGAGTCTCTAGTACTGTAGATAGTTTTTTCTAAAGACTCTGTTACTTGTTTCTTGTTATAATTCCTTTCTGTGAATGTATTGGTCAGAGTCTTAGACTGTTCTAAAAATATTGCATCATCCGTACAATTACGTTTGAGTCTTCTATATTGGCCTAAGGGGATATTCTTTATCCAGTCTTTATGATGACAACTATATGGAAGAATAAAATTATTGACATCCACTTCCTTGAAATAATTTTATGTTTTGATTATGCCCCCTTCTATATAAATCGTTAAGTCTAAAAAATTAACTGAAGTATTACTGATGTTGGAAATAAATGTAAAATTCACTGGATTCGAATTCAGATGAACAAGGAATAACTCCAAATCTTCCAAGGACCCTTTCCATATAAACAGAATATCGTCTATATATCGGCGCCAGGCAACCAGGTTCGCGTCGAGTCCCGCCCATGACCAAATGTGGTCATCCTCCCATGAGCTCATGAAGAGGTTAGGGTAACTCCGCGCGAACCTGGGCCCCATCGCCGTGCCGCACAGTTGGAGATAAAAATCTCCATTGAACCAGAAATAATTTTTGTTTAAAATAAACTATACATTCAATGAGAAAATCTATTTTGATGGTTTGCATTCTTCCATCATTTGCTAAAATTTTTGACACCGCCCTGCATCCATCCTCATGTTGGATTGACGTATATAGGGCTGTCATCTGTAGTAACCAAATGATAGTGACTTTCCCATTCAATATTGCTAAGCATTGATAAAACATCATTTGTATGTTTAAGATAGGACCTTTGTTCTTTAACGTACTTTTGCCAAAAACTATCGATAAATTCCGATAGATTAGATGACATAGATCCTATGGGGGGGGGGTTTGTGCATCTTTTTGCATTTTTGTAAAAAGTAGAACACTGGAAGTTTTGGGTGTTCTACTAACAGAAATGCATATTCATTGTCATTGAGGATCCCCATTCTTTTTCCTTTCTCTAATAATATCTTTAGTTCTTTACTAAAATTAGCTGTTGGATTGGAACCTAATTTTTTATATGTGAAGTGGTCCCCTAAAATGCGTTCTGCTTCTCTCATATAATAGCTATGGT
Organism: Ascaphus truei; assembly: GCF_040206685.1. Taxonomy (NCBI): domain Eukaryota; kingdom Metazoa; phylum Chordata; class Amphibia; order Anura; family Ascaphidae; genus Ascaphus; species Ascaphus truei. Next base: position 36,049,755 of record NC_134497.1, on the reverse strand, counting down.
CCATTATGACTACACACACCCTTTATCCGCCTGTTTGATAATTATGTTACAGTATGATCAGATGCTAGCTCTTTTAATGCTTCTTTTTGGGAATAAGATAAATTAGAATTGGTTTTAGTTTTTTTGGAAGCAAGTGTTTCCAAATCTTTAGTTATAAGCTGGAAAAAAACATCAAGGTGATTACCCTTAGCAAAGGATGGGAAAATTTTGAATTTAGGTTTAAATTTTGAATGTATAAATTCTTCATTCTTTGCTTCCATATTTCTCTCTATTATCGGATTGGTCCAATTTGTCACTTCTTTATCTTTATTAAGAAAAAAATATTTTTCGTGTAAGAGTTCTTAAATATTTGTGAGCGTCTATGAAAAGGTTAAATTTATTTGGTCCTTGTGTGGGAGCGAATGTAAGCCCTTTCTGGATCACTTCTTTCTGACTAGATTGTCAGAATTTTTTGACTCAAGTTAAAAATATTACTTTTTAAAATCTGTGAATCCTCCTTGTTTTTCCTTTTCTTCCTCGTTTCCCTCTGACATTCGTCTTTTTCTTAACTGTGTACGAGAGGGATCTTTTTCTGTCAGGGTTTGGAACCTGTTTCGGGTCTCCCATTGACCTAAACACCCCACTTGTCCTAAAAAATCCCCGTTTTTTTAGGATTCTCCTTCTCTTTTGTCACCAATGAGCTACTTGGACTAGATTAAATCTCTTCTTTTTCTAATCTCTTTTTAGGTAACTCCAAATGTTTGTTTTTTTCTTTTGCTTTACCTCCAGTTTTATTATTTTTATTGTTAGACTCTTCCTTTACAATAACCTGTGCCATAAAACACATATGCCATGTAATATTCCGCATATCTGCCTCTATAAGATGTATCGCCATATGGCTTTCTCTCCATATTTGCAGACCGTGGGTTACCGTTTTAAAGTTTTAAACGTTGTGACCTTTAAATGGTGTTTACAACATAACCATGACGTCTATAACTTATGTTAATTTAGTCATTCACGATTGGCTTATTTCCAACCAATGGCTTAGACAGGAGAGGCATTTAAGCAATCTTATTCTGCTAATTCATCACTCCTGAAGAAACCTTGGATGAGGAGAAACGCGTAGAGTGTTTGCAGCAGACTTGACATCTAGCCGGATCAAAGAGGGAGGCTCTACACACGAACAGCGGTCCGTCCCGAGTCATCGCAAGAGTTCCCGTTCGGGGAACCAACCCGGAAGTGCGAGAGAAGGGAGACGTGACCGCTTAGTGTATGGAGCTGAGAGACAGGTCAGGGACCTCCACCACGGGCGCAGATCTTATGATCTAAATTGCTATATTCATTTGGAAACCATGTGAGTGTATTTCTTATCTTGTTTACTGCATATAAACTTGATGGGTGCAGTCTACACTATGTCTGTTCTTCTTTTTTAAATTTATGCGAGCGGTGAAGCTATCTATAAGCCATAGACGGAGGCAGTTTCCATTGGAGAGACCAGTGAAGCATACCTTTACACACATCTTGACATGGATTAGTCTGTGAGTATTAGATTCAATGGATGAATGAAGCTTTGACATTACAATTTTAGTTTCAGACATATTGCACTATGGCGTTCTGAGATTACCTTTGAGCATGGCCACCTTCAGATAGTTCATCTTGTGGCCAGAGTCAGAGAAATGTTTGCCGTCAGTACTGTCTCTTGTTTCGCGTGTGATGCTGTGGCGATGCAGATTCATTCTATTGTTTAGCCCCTGTCCCGTCTCACCTATGTAGTAGCAGCCCACTGAGCATTTCATGCACATGATGAGGTACACGACATTGCTGGAGGACCAGGTGAACCTTCCTCTGATTTTGTACTCCAGATTCCTGTGTGGTATTTGTATTGTGCCTGCTGTGTGGAGCATTGCGCAGGTTTTGCATCGTGCATCCTGACATGGTCTTGTCCCGCATTCGGTTGGACTGTTGAATACTTCACTCCTCACCATAATTTTCTTGAGATTATGGGGTTGTCTGAATGATATATATATAATATAACAAAAGAAGCGCAAGCTCCATAGCGTGATACCGTAAGGAAATGTAATAAAAAGTTCCCTTGGACATACACTCACAAGAGATCCAATAATAACAGCATGAAAGAGATAAATCTCAATGGTGGAGTCGTCACTACCAGGGGGTGCAGCAATCCGTTGATGTGCAAGCAATAGAGTCCCAATATGATATATAATAGAGGTGAGCTGGCATACAAAGTAAAATCTCTCAATGCAGGAAATGGGAGGCAGGCATGGAGGAGGGGGACTGGGGGAATCTCACTGAACTCAGATGTGATGATATGACACGCAGTTCAGGGTCCCTCACCAACCACACTTCCGCAGATGGACTCACGGGTTAAAGTCCGTGCCTCCTCCAGTAAAGATCAGCTTTCCTTCACCTCCGTATAATGTCTTGCAGAGACCTGTGTCACCACACAATTCTTCAGGGACAAGCAAGCACACGAGCCAGAGTGACGTCACCACGTGCAACATGGAGTCCTGACACGTTTCGTCACCTGAAGTGACTTCATCAGAGGATGATCACGTAGCTTAGAACCTTCCTTAAATAGCTGTGGTTGCTAAGCAACAAATGCTCAGATGTCAGTTGAAACAGACATATATCAGTAATGAATAGGGGTCTATAACTTGTGATGCTACATTGCAATACAAACAAATGAACACATGATACTTGCTGGTAAAACAATCCAGAAGGTGCCTACGGGAAATAATGAATAGAAACCACCAATATAGTGGTCCTATACATGGAGTGAAAATGCATCAAATTAACCCCATATAAGTCACCCCCAATGGAAAGAATACCAACCAATGATAATAATAGTACGAGAGTACAATAGTGTAAAACAGTGTGAATAAAAATACATTGTAAATAGTAATGCACTGGAAATAATATGATAAAAATGAATTGTAAATACAAACAACTTTATAATGATAACCTTTAGAGAATCATAATGAGAGGCTCAGTGCATGTAAAAGAAAGTGACCGTGCCTAAATAAGATACAGGTCACAACTAGGGCAACAGAGATACATGCTAAACCAGGAAGATGGAATGTTCCTGAAACTATAAGAGAGAGAGAGAAGAAAGAAACCTATTAAACAGACACTATAGGAGGCCCAAATGCTCGAGACCAAAATGCTGGTATCTATGCACTCATTCAGGCCTGCAGCCAGTGTGCCTAAAGTGTGTATCCAGAAGGACTCACACACATATAGTGCTTTGAAGCGATCACCTCCCAGTTCTGACATGTTTATGGTTTCAAGTCCCATAATCATGAGTCCAACTGGATCCTTGGCATGGACATGTGCAAAATGCCTAGGGACACTATGAGTGAGCACACCTTTGATAATGGCTCTGCGATGAAGGGGTCGCTTGGTGCGCCCTATATATTATATATATAGATATACACACACACTCTCCATTAACTTGTGTTCACCTCAAAAACTGTATGGAAGAAAGAAAAGACAAATCACATTATTAACAACTTGTATCTTTGTTCAGCTCTTCTTTTATAAATAGTCATTAGTTTGAGACCTCACTAACTCTCCCAATTTTAGGTTTGTAAATTTTGCGAGAAACGAGGAAGAACAGAACCTTGTGGCGTTGCAGTACCACGGGAAAATCTACAGAACCTGCACAGACCTCCCCACACACACAGAGCTCCTTGTCTGGTATGGAGATAAATATGGGAAAGAGCTTGGTATCAAGTGGGGTATGCTGTGGAAAAGTAACGCGCCAGCACAAGGTAATCAGGAATATGTGTGTTGTGTGTTTTTTTCATCTCTATTGTCTTATTACTGATGTTAAATTGCAAATATTGATAGATCTGCATACACCATTACGGGTCAACTAGTACTTAATATCACTAAACCTGACTTGAGTGAAAGGGCCGGATACATCAAGCTGCGGTAACCAAAAATGCTGTATTACTGCCCATAAAAAAGTGCCTTATTATTATCGAGCAAGGAATCAGCGTTGCAGCGCCAAAAATAAAGCACTTTTTACCGGACCAGTTAAAAATCATTGGATCTGGTAAAAACCAGGCATAATACTGCATGTTCAAGTAAAAACTGCCATACATCAAGTTCCGATATTTATCGGAACAGGACGAATGGCAGAAATACTGCAAATATTTGATCACCTACTCCAGGCTGGCGTTAGCCCTGTCTTTCCTATGTATATAATGGCCAACATACTGCCCTGTGGGCATGGTCTGTCACTCTGTCAGTCAATTGGCAACTTGCAAAAAAATAAATACATGCATCAAATAAAAGACGTTACTGTACGTTTAATTAATAAAAATGCCAATACAGTACCAACTTAAAAAAAAGCCTGCAAATAAAAACACAAGCACCAAAAAAAAGACATTTATATTGGAATACACAAGTTACAGTATGCCAAAGCAAGTACCAACCTAAAAAAAAAATACATTAATTAAAATACAATCCATATTTTCTTATGTTTTGATGTCTTCATCCACCGAATCCGACTCTAACAGCAGCAGCATCTCCTGGTCCCCAACGCAATGCTCCTCAACAGTCACGGTGGCTAGTAAAAGCATGGTTAGTTCTTGGTTTGTCCCGCAGGCATAAACAAAACACTACGGCTCAGATACATCAAATTCTGTTGGTGTGGAGTTAATATCGCACCCGGGGGAAATAATAAACTAACGGGTGTTATTACTGCAATTTTAAGGTGGTATATATCAAGATTGTGGTAATAATTTACTGGGTGCGAATTTGGGCAAATCTCTCGATATGGAAATTAAAGCGACCGTTACTAATGTGTTACATACCGCATTGGTTAATATTTCTATCATAGGCTTCTGTAATGTCTATTATTACAGAAACCTATGATCAAAATAACATTCACCCGTTTCATGCCTGTGGTTACCAAGGTATACCACAGGCACCAAAGGGGTTAATACTTTACTAAAAGTAAACATTACCTAACCCTGTTGACCCCATTAGTGCCCAGTAAAGCATTGCCATTCTAGTCGCCAAGGTAATTAAGGGGTTAATCCCTCACCCGCCCCAGGGCCATCACCCATGTCCCCTACCTCCTGCCCCCCTTCTAGACTAATGCCCAATATCCCTATTAGACAAATGTGGTTTTAAACATTAACAAAAATATATACACGTTTAAAACAAAACAAAAATGAACATTCAAAATACATTTTACACATATAACCATTGATTATCACTGTGGATAACTAGGCCCTCTCAATGGGGGGCCCAGATATCCACATTGGCGATAAATGGTAACCCAGTAATAAATAAATACGTCAACAATATTAAAATACATTAATAGACATCGTCATTGTTTTGTTAAACCAAAATTTTAACTATTAGTATGTTTAATTTGATCAGGTGTGATCGCTGTTTGGGTTGGTTTATTTTATTTACCTTATTATTTTAAAATCTATAAAGAAAATATGAGAAAGTATGTAAGAAGTCAGGCCTCACAGATCAGACAGATAATCTAAAAGGAGAGGGAAGAAAAACTGAGAAGTGGTCTACGACCATATCAAAAATAAATGAACTAACCCAGGGGGCGCAAACATTTTTCCGTGCACTCCCCTGCCGGCGGTTCCCCTCTATTTGCGCCCCCCCTCACCTCGGCTCCGGCATCATGACGTCACGTTGCCATAGCAACATAACCTCGCGGCGTCATTTGATGCCGCGTTGCCATGGCGACGCGTGTAAGATGCCGCCGGAGCCAAGTAAGGTTTACAGAGGCCTTCGCCGCTCCCTCGGCACTTAATTTAAGTGCCTTCGGGAAGCGTGCGGGGCCTTTGTAAACCTCGTGCCCCCCCCCCGCAGTCAGTCTCGCGCCCCCCAGTTTGTGCACCGCTGCACTAACCGATCAAACCTAAAGATATATGAATAAATATCATTGATGGTGCACCCGGGAGCAAAAGGAAATGTGTTCCAAAACAAAAGAGGTTACAGAATCCAGAAGACAGATTCTGTAGAAACTCCAATTAAGGGCACTCAAGAATAGGTATAGCACTTGACTGGTTTAAATATTTATTGTGAGGTCAATTGACCAAAAGGTGAACAGACAGTAAAACCAATTATAAAACATATCAAATCTACATCAGACCAGTGCAAAATAAAGGCAAATATATGCAGCAAGCAACAAAAGGGATAACAAAGCATATGTCAACCAGTATGAAATTATTAATGCAATGAAAGGATATTACAAATATAAATAATGCATAATAAACCCAGAGTTCCCAAAACACAAGGAGGTGTTAATGATAAGCCTCTCCTGAGTGTAGGGATAGCTGTCCAGCTGGAATCAGAATACCTAAATCTGTATGCAAATCATGGTGGAACACACCCTGAATGGATCAAAAATAGGGAATTCTTATAGTACAAATATTGGTTGACTAGTAATGCAGCTTAAGAGAAACCCCTCTTTTCCATGTAGCATTTAAACCTTCCCACATATAGCTGGCTTGATTGTAATAGGTGCACTTGCACACACTGATAGTTATAAAATTATTCCAGCACAAGTGAATCCATCATAGGCAAAAAATGAATGTCTGCCAAAGAAGCATACTGTATACTAAATACACTATATATAATCCGTACAGTTTTTAGTGTCTGTATTGCATATGAACCTCTCCATATATGACTGGCTTAATTGTAATAAATGAACTTGCACACATTGGTGGTTATAAGATTATTCCAGCACTGGTAAGTCCATCATAAGCAAAAATGAATGTCTGATGTCCCTGATGAAGCTCTTAGCGAAATGCCGGCCGGTCAATTAATATCCATGGGGAATAACTCTTTCCCCTGGTTTGTATCAGCTTTCGCTGTTATGTTCCACTTTCTGCACCAGTGTGCATTCAATGTATTCCCTCACATTTGGTATATAAATTCACAGTAAAAAAAATTGTGATTTTTTTCATTATGTCCGGCAGTGTTGTTAGTATTTAGGAGTATTGTGGTTCTCGTTTTTACTTATATTAACAGTTTTTTTTTGTTCTGTGTTAGTAATAAAGTCCATCTTATTTTGCTTAAACCTGAGTGCTTGGTATAGGACTTCTCTTTTCTCTCTTGTGGTTACATATCTATCTATCCATCTATCTATCTCACACAAACAATCATTGTGTTTAATAAAATGCAATGTTTGCATGGGGAGAAATTAGTAACATAAGTACAGACTCTTTGTTCCCTAAAAAAACAGAACTTTTAAACAATTGTATAAAAAAAATGAACACAGTTCTGGACTTCACTGGATGATATTGGTATAGCTTAATTAAGTCTGAATAACATCTGTGATATCAAATACAATCATTGTGCATTTGGTTCCTGATTTAACAATAGAGATTTAGCAGAAAGTTGGGTCATCTTATAACTATTAGAGACCTGGTACATGGAGCGGTAACGGGAACACCCGGTGACTGATATGTGAGCTTCTAATGAGACACGTATTCTATTCATTGTACAAATATTTTTTCATTATACCATCACAACTGAAACAACTGGCTTACTATCTATCAACGGATTTGAAAAGATTTCTGCCACTTTTGGTGTTTTGCAGCTAGTGAGATTTCCTTTTAAATCGTTAGATATTATAATCCACTTTAAATGTATGATCCACTACATCTACTCTCCCGGCCCTAATGCTGCACATGTTGTGTAAACTCTTCATTTTTACAATGTACATCTACAGTTTACTTTCATCCTGAACTTTTTGTGATATGCCAACTTACCTCTCCTGCATGACCTTTTGTAAGACAGTTTGTGTAACAGTGACTTTTTTGTCTTGTCTAGTACAAAGCCAAGCACCAGTAACCCACCCATCCCAGCACTGCAAGGTTGCTTTTAGCCATCAGGATTACCTCCTCAAACATCTGAAGTTGAAACACCCAAATGAGTATATGGAAAAGATGAGGACAGAACAATCTTGCAACATTCCAATAAATATGACAGAAAATGTTTCTTTCAACCAGTCAAGGCAATTAATAAACAATGTAACTACTTCTCATTCCAAAATATATATATTAGCAGCTGCCACGGGAAAAGATCATGGAGAAAGTGGGAAGAGTCTGACTTGGTTATCAGACCAGAACCTTCAGAAGAGGACACACACAGGGGAGAGACCGCATGTATGTGGGGAATGTGGGAAGGGATTTAGTCAGTTATCTCACCTGAACATACACAAGAGGACACACACAGGGGAGAGACCTTATGTATGTGGGGAATGTGGGAAAGGATTTAGTGACTTATCCAGCCTGAACAAACACAAGAGGACACACACAGGGGAGAGACCGTATGTATGTGGGGAATGTGGGAAGGGATTTAGTGTGTCATCCAGCCTAAACAAACACAAGAGGACACACACAGGGGAGAGACCGCATGTATGTGGGGAATGTGGGAAGGGATTTGGTCGGTTATCCAGCTTGGACACACACATAAGGACACACACAGGGGACAGACCGCATGTATGTGGGGAATGTGGGAAGGGATTTAGTCAGTTATCCCACCTGAACACACACAAGAGGAAACACACAGGGGAGAGACCGTATGTATGTGGGGAATGTGGGAAAGGATTTAGTGACTTATCCAACCTGGACACACACAAGAGGATACACACAGGGGAGAGACCGCATGTATGTGGAGAATGTGGGAAGGGATTTAGTTTGTCAACCAGCCTGGACACACACAAGAGGACACACACAGGGGAGAGACCACATGTATGTGGGGAATGTGGGAAGGGATTTAGTGCGTCATCCAACCTGCAAACACACAAGAGGACACACACAGGGGAGAGACCGCATGTATGTGGGGAATGTGGGAAGGGATTTAGTGTGTCATCCAGCCTAAACAAACACAAGAGGACACACACAGGGGAAAGACCGCATGTATGTGGGGAATGTGGGAAGAGATTCAGTGTGTCATCCAACCTGAACAAACACAAGAGGACACACACAGGGGAGAGACCACATGTATGTGGGGAATGTGGGAAGGGATTTAGTGTCTTATCCAGCCTAGACACACACAAGAGGACACACACAGGGGAGAAACCACATGTATGTGGGGAATGTGGGAAGGGATTCAGTGTGTTATCCAACCTCCACACACACAAGAGGACACACACAGGGGAGAGACCGTATGTATGTGGGGAATGTGGGAAGGGATTTAGTGTGTCATCCAGCCTGAACACACACAAGAGGACACACACAGGGGAGAGACCGTATGTATGTGGGGAATGTGGGAAGGGATTTAGTGACTTATCCAGTCTGGACACACACAAGAGGATACACACAGGGGAGAGACCGTATGTATGTGGGGAATGTGGGAAGGGATTTTGTGTGACATCCAGCCTGAACACACACATGAGGACACACACAGGGGTGAGACCGTATGTATGTGGGGAATGTGGGAAGGGATTTAGTGTGTTATCCAGCCTGAACACACACAAAAGGACACACACAGGGGAGAGACCGCATGTATGGGGGGAATGTAGGAAGGGATTTAGTGTGTCATCCACCCTGAACACGCTCAATAGGATACACACGGGAAAGACCGCATGTATGTGGGGAATGTGGGAAGGGATTTAGTGTGTTATCCAGGCTGAACAAACACAAGAGGACACACACAGGGGAGAGATATATCTCTAAAGCCAGGCATGATTAGGGATAACCAGCGACTAAGACGCTCACATATAAGTGCACACGTGTATCTGTGTTACGCTAAATCACAATGAAAATTGACTTTAGTTGATGGTGCATAAAACGAGCATTTTAAAAGGATAAAAAAGTTATACATTTTTTTAAATGTAGGTCATTTGTATCATTCTTATAGTAGTTTTATTTAAAGAAAAATGTTGTTCTTAATAATGTTTTATATTTCCATGCTGTTGGTTCTAATAAAATGTGCGTTCCCCATTATGCTGAAGCGGTGTGTAGCCTCACTTAGCTGTGAATCAGAATAGTTTCGCTGCGACCAATTGGCCGCTGGCATTATGCCGCAGACAGACCCTTCGCCGCCAGCTGCTTCTAATGTAAGTTTTATAACTGTTTTGGGTATGGGGTTAATTTAAGGGGGTTTAGGGTAGGGCATTTTACGGTAAGGGCTTGAGGTAGGGGGTGTCGGGGTAAGGGGCGCCTTAGGATAAAGGGGTTTTAGGCACTTAGATTAGTGGTGAAGTGGCCAGCGGTGGGGTGAGTTTTGGCAAAACGGCTATGACCAAATGTCCTGTGAATACTGAGGTGGAGGACAGAGACAGACTAACGTCTTTTAGTTACACGTTGAAATGAAAATGCACCCGAGGGGGTTAAGTATCCCTTTATTAATGATAGAGATATAGATAGATTATATATATATATATGACACAGAAATAACCTGCACAGACCTAAAGTGAGAAGTGCTAAAGCCAGTTAAATGCAGTGTAAATGATAACCACTACTGGCGGTGCTGGGGATGAATATAATATGAAAACCAACACAGAAAAAAGAATCCCCAAAGTAGCACTCTAGCATACAAAAAATATCAAAATGTATTAATCACATACAGATACAAATCATTGAAAAGGAGCAGTGGTATCCTCAAAGATGAAATAATGCTGAGCCTCTAAGGGCTGGGACCCGCTGCGCCCAGCAGCACGGGCGGCCGCACGAGCATTCCCCACCAGCAGGGGAATCCTCCCGATCCGGTCCCAGTCCCCCCTGGCTGCACAGCTTACTACACGCTGTGACGCGTCAGCCGGCAGGGGATTCAAGAGAATTGTAATCCCAAGCGGCGACGCGTCACATGGTGTGGCTGCGAGCCAATGAGGAGGGGAGGCTTCGGGGAGCGGGGAGGAGAGTGGGGAGAAAGCAGCAATTTTAAATAAACTTTGCAGCACCAAGGAAGTCCCCCCTGCTCCCTCCCACAGACTCTCTCCTCTTGGGGGGGTCCACCTTCAGATTCCCCCCCTGCTCCGATTCAACCCCCACCCACCCGTGTGTATTTGTGAGTGCGTGTCTGTGAGTGAGGAGTTGAGGGGCTCAGCGGTTGAGGGGTTGAACGGCTGACGTGTGGTCCCGCCCCGCCCGCGTCATGGCCGTGCCCCCCCACCCGTTTTAGCCGCTTCCCCCCACTCGCAAAAATGGTCCCTTTGGACCGGAAAAAGCCCCAAGTGCATCTCCACGCGCCGCCTGTCTGCAGTGCGGGCGCGTGGTCTGAGGCAGCGGGGCCTTAGCCTTAGATAAGTGGAATGAAGCAACAATGAGCTTATACATACAAATACCACAAATCATTAGGGGGAACAGAAACTGAACCTGGGATGTGGAGATATGTGCTGGAAAGCAGTGCTACACTGCATGAACAATGAATTAACCCTTTACATGAAAGTGTAAAGGCAAGAAAATTCTTTCCTCAAAAACACTCTGACCAGCCGGTTAAGGCTACCTAAATAAGGCCCCCTGTGTGAGGTGAAAATGTAAAGATAGATACATATAATATCAGCAAAATCACATGATGTGGGCTGAGCCTGTAGATAAAGCACACACAGAGAGGCATGTACATGATGGGTAACAATGACAAATGCCAAAAGGGGGTCACAGAAGTACTTAGACCAGTCCAGCAAGGTAGTAGCAAACATCCACAGCCAAGAGAGTGTTCCTAGGTTCAGAGGGAGTAAACCGCAACCGCTCCACTACGCATGCTCACAAGATGACAGGGGCACAGACTGCGAGATCCAGCAGGGAGGGGGAAACTGCTGAGGGCACCACCGCGTCCTGAAGAGACAGACAAGCCCTGACGCGCACATTTCGCCACCTGCTTCGTCCGGGGGCTTAACGTGTAGACTATTGGTAGTACTATTTGTAGTTACATGTTCTGTGACCTATGGGTTGATCAGGATAATGGAAGAAGAAACAGGTCACAGCTCCTCCAACCAGCCAACGCATTGAAAAAGTAAACAAACTTTATTGGATGTAAACAGTGAACATCAGCAGCAATTCACTCTGACGCATTTCGTCCAATAGCGGATTTTATCAAAGGGTGATCACCCCTGCAATATAGCGATTAATATATAGGTGATGAGGTGGTTCAATTAATTAGAAAATCACAGGGATGGACCTCCCCCTTCACCTGCTAGCCATTAGTTAATTTTTTACTAATCCACGTCACCAAACATACATAGGGAACGGAACATGCACAAACCCATAATAACCATATATATACTACATATGTAAGAAGAAAGGAAAAAAGGAAAAAATAAAAACATAGGGGTTAAAAACAACGAATGGCTGAATATTCACATAAATAACAAACTAAACATAGCAATGTGATGGATATGGAAAAATGAATAAACAAAAATTATATATAATTGCGAATAGTAATTGATAACTAAGGAGCAATGAACCATCTGAAGAAAAAATATAACAATAGACAATATATAAAAAAATATATATTAAATATATATATGTTGGTATATAGACCAAGTAATATAAGTGACAAGTAATTGTATATAATAAAATATACAATTTATAACACATGATGACATATGGCAAACATTAGTAATGTAACCATTAAATATTATACACCCTGAACACCCCACACAAAAAGGTGAACCAACCAGGAAGTGTTTGAGTTCCCACTCCTGATTGATGCCAAATGGATGGAGAGTGTTCAGGGTGTATATCCAATACATGACGTTTTAATGCCTTAGATTCTGATGCTATTCCTCTTGATATGGAAATATGGAAATATCTAATGTCGCAGAGAATGGTCTAACTGATACTGATGTTCAAGTTGATAATTCTAGTTTTAATTTTCAGGATTTTCTAATTAATTGAACCACGTCATCACCTATATATGAATCGCTACATTGCAGGGGTGATTACTCTTTGATAAAGTCCGCTATTGGACGAAACGCGCCAGAGTGAATTGCTGCTGATGTTCACTGTTTACATCCAATAAAGTTTTTTACTTTTTCAATGCGTTGGCTGGTTGGAGGAGCTGTGACCGCTGTTTGGTGCCTTTCTGTACTTCTACCGGAATATACTTCCTAGCCCACCACCCTGAATTAGTCCGGATACATATTAAGCTTATATAGCTTTTATAACATTATCTTAAGAAGAGTGGTGTCTTCCTCCCTGGTTTATGGACTGATATAATTTTAACCTGGGTAGTAGCCTCGGTATACCTTGGGGGTCATTCCCCATATTCTCCTATGATCAGGATAATGAAAACAGCTGGAGATAGTAATTACTGAGGATCACATTAGCCTTATAGACCTTTCCAACACACTATATGCGAGCATCCGTGGCTCATTTATAAACACTAGTTTCTCAATCAAACAGCACTAATTAAAGTGGCTGATACAGTAAATGAAGAGATCCAATTTTAACCGTATTTTATATTGATTCAGCTATCTTCTGTGTTTATAAAAGGATAACCAACTTCCCAGTTCACACTTCACTATTATACCCATAACTTTGGGATTTATATACGATTACAACCATAGTTTGATAATAATTCTAGTGACAATCTCAATAGCTTCACCATAGTGGATTTAGTGATTTGATACAAAGTTCAGAACCACAAATGGACACAATGTGGATACAATAGGGGTTACATCAGACAGTTAAGACAATTAGTCCTATTATCACCCAGACCGCACCCTGCATCTAATATTTATTAGAAGCACTTTCCCATACTAAATACCACTAAATGGGAAGCAGTGTTAACCTACACTATTATTGTTTCTAATGCTATACAGCCTAGTACAGTATTTTATCTAGGTGTAAGGTATATTAGAGCACCACACGAGTGGACCTAATAGGAACTACTGGCATCCTGTATGATTTATGTTAAATTGTTCACCGATTGGTAAAATAAAATCTATGGTCAATCTGGTAATTATCTTTTTTATCATTATCAATGAAAAGGATTTTAAGTTTCACTCATTACACACTATGTCACTCTGAGTGCATTCTACAGGGAATCTTTCTCTTTTTGTATACAATGAACAAAAAGAAACAGAACCCCAAGGAGAGCACTCATGTACTTGTGTGTCACAGGTACAAATGAACGTAAGTGTATGCTGGGTGAAATAATGAAATAATTAAAACACATTAATAGGAGTGATTACTCAAATAAAAAAGAGAACGCTGTAAGGTCAGGATTATTTATTTATAAAATATTTTACCAGTAAGTAATACATTGAGAGTTACCTCTCGTTTTCAAGTATGTCCTGGGCACAGAGTAAAACAAATAATACATGGTTACAGGTACAGTTACATAAATTAACTGCGTATACATTATATACAAGACATTGCGTGCACAGTTAAAGAAAATATATATTATGAGTGTATGAAACAGTTACAGACCAGGTTAAAATGTGAGACAGCCTTAGATTTGAAAGAACTTAAACTGGTGGTGGATGTGAGAGTCTCTGGTAGGTTGTTCCAGTTTTGGGGTACACGGAAGGAGAAGGAGGAATGTCCGGATACTTTGTTGAGCCTTGGGACCATGAATAGTCTTTTGGAGTCTGATCTCAGGTGATAAGTGCTGCAAGTGGTAGGGGTGAGGAGCTTGTTCAGGTAGCTGGGTAGCTTGCCCATGAAGAATTTAAAGGCAAGACAGGAAAGGTGAACTTTGCGCCTAGACTCTAGTGTTGACCAATCTAGTTCTTTGAGCATTTCGCAGTGATGTGTGTTGTAGTTGCATTGGAGAACAAAACGACAAATTGAATTGTAGAGGGTGTCAAGTTTGCTAAGGTGGGTTTGAGGAGCCGAGCCATATACTATGTCTCCATAGTCAATAATTGGCATTAGCATCTGCTGGTGACTCAGTAGGAGCCAATATGACAGCGAATGTTAAAACTGATCGGATGCACTGTTTAATAGCCAGATGCCTGTCCTAAGTATAGAGAAAGGTACAGGTAAGTATGACGGCTAAAGAGATATTAGCAGGTGTCTAATAGCCTGCTGAATGAACCTGCGATCAGTCAAACCACTGCGGAGTTCTAATATAGTTATAGTGACCCCCTCCCAAGTAAAAGTGGTTGACCTGAAGTGGTGGACTTAATGTACCATAGGTGTGCACTTACATGGTCTGGAGTGTAGTTCAGTCTAGATGCGACTGAACTCTAATCCCAGTATGACCGTTAATCAGATAGTAATACACAAAATAGAGTGCCACAGCTAGCTAGTCTGGATAACACTAATAGACGTAATAGTCGGACTGCTAGTGTGATGTGTAGTGTCTGCTGTGCACACATATGCTAGGGTACTGACCCAGCCACACACAGCCCTAGATGAAAGGACTCACAGTAGAAGCAGGTAAGTAAAATAGTGAACTAGTATCACAGTGCACAAGTAGTGCCTGTGTAAACATGGCGTCCAAAATAGTGGACGCTACAGAGTGCAGCCGATCTTGTAACTTGCCCCTGGTACTCATACTTAATAGCGGTGCACCATCGGGCTGTTGCTAGGTCCCTGCCTAGTCAGGTAATAGGACCAGTAAATGGTAGTGCAGTTAATCTATATAATGCATAATGCATATCCCAAACTCCACGTAGAGAGCTAGAAGCGGAGGTGCTCCGATCGTGAGCACTGGTACTGCCCCTCGGACGTCGGACTGGTACTGCCCCTGATGACGTCATATGCCGACGTACGTTTCGCTGGGCTTTGTCAAGGCAGAACAGGAGCACTAGTACTGCCCCCAGTATATATCGGAGAAAGTCCGTTCTGATTGGATAATTGCGTTCTATGCCGATGACGCTAGTAGGTGGATTAGCATAAGTAAACAGAGAGTGCAGAGTTACACGGAGGCTCTGTAATAGCTGCCAAATTATAACCTGCTGGTAAGGATAGAATATAGAGGTGCCTAATTCCTAATAAGGGCTCAATGGTGCAATACCTTTGGTCAGAAAAGGATGGGACAGGGGAAGGGCGCTGGGCCAGTTTTTTACCCTTATCTACCCCACTCCTGATTGTAGCACCATCACCATTACTTACTTCTGGTAGATATAAAATGGAACAATGTCACGATTCTGGTGGACTACAATACATTTTATTCTCAAAAGCTCTAAAAACAAAACATAAATAAAAACAATGAAAAAAACGTTAAAAGGAGAAACAGCCCAATAAAATGTATTGTAGTCCACCAGAATCGTGACATTGTTCCATTTTATATCTACACCAAGGAGGGGTCATCTATATACACTTGCCCACTTGGAACTTAACATTAGCAGTACTGCAAAGGATTAAAAGACACCTTGATGTGCATACACTCACACAAGGCCGTGTGACTATTATTTTTAGTTTTATAGATCCCTATATATCAAACCACCATTACCCCCACAAGGCAGCAGGTGTAAAAACACCAACAGAGAAAAAAGATACCTTCCCCTAGGATTGCACTCACACTTGCCCGTGTGAGTGCCTGCAGCATTTGCTGCTTTTATATATCTGCTTGGGTTTTCTAGTGGGTCACTACAGAATTATGTTGATATTTTCCTACTAACAATTGTTTTCAAATTTGTTCACACCGAGGGGGATTTCCTAACTGGGAGTTGAAGACCGGCGAAGAAAACCAGGAAGAAGATCAAGAACCTGAATAAAAGAAAGAAAATATCCAAGTTAAAGACACCTTGATGTGCATTTACTCACACAAGGCTGTGTGAGTATTATTTGATTTACATCTATCATTATACACCAGACCCTAATTACATCTATAGATCACCACGTGTGAAGACCAGTCCGGATAAAAAGATACCTTCCCCTAGGATTGTACCCACACTTGCCCGTGTGAGTGCTGGCAGTATTTACTGCCTCTATATATTTTTATATATTTAGAGTTGATAGCATTGGACATTATATATATATATATTTAGAGTTGACAGTATTGGACATTACAAATACTGGCTGTATTCTCCTCTAAACAACTGTCTTTCAATCTGTTCACTCCGAGGGAGACATTCTCACTGTAAGCCGAGGACTGTTGAAGAAATCCAGGAAGAAAACCAAACCCTGAGAAGAAGAAGGAAATCAACCAAGGGAACACAAAGAAAAGTAAACCTTGCTGTGAGAGCATTTACACAAGGCTGTGTAAGTGATTTAATATATCTTTCAAGCACACCCACAAATATCTAATAAGATACTATACATACCCCAAAGTCTTCAACCTGTGCTCCCCCTTTCTTTCTCTATATCCCTGTACAAATAAGGATCCTGGATAAGGATCCTATTGGGGTCAGAGCCATAGGACAAGAAGACGAACCAGAGGGAATCTTTGTTTATAAGGTTGTAATATTCATTGCTACATTTCCCCTGTTCTAGAACTTCATCAGGGAGCGCCCGGGTTTTTCCTTGTTCCATAGTCTGCATTTTCAGAACAGATCCAAAATACAATACATATACACTTTAATATCTACACATACTAATAAGTTCCTTTCTGGTGGGCTCAGTGGGTCAACCTTTGCCAGTTTTTAATGCCTACAGTGACTCCACATATTGGCCAAATATGAACTCTCTGCGACCTCCAGAACTGAAGATACAGAAATGCACTTTAAAACATTAAAATACATGCTTATAATGAAACATGGGAACAGGGGAACATACATTTTCAAGGTATAACAAGGTGCAAACCTCATCCCTGGACCGCAGTCAAGTTAACCCCTTGTCTCTCTGGTGAGGTCAGGGGATGGCCATATGGGGTGCAACCCCTTTAATACCGGGCCACCCCCTTTCTCCCTCTACAACTAGATCTCAGCAATTTAAAGAGGAAAGAAAGACTCAACAGGCCCTGTACTCCCAAATGCACCTTATTTTTTCCACCTCAGATCGTAAGACTCTAGATCAGATTCTAGATGCCGCCCGTGTGTTGTACCAAGATTTTGACCTAATCTTAAGTGAGCAAGACCCTCTTCTCGCTGCCTACGCACTTTCTAATCACAATCTCTTTTCTGCCAGCCCTGTTACTAAACCCGTGGGGGTACCACCCCTTCCTAAAGATGACCAAGTCGCCCTACTATCACTGCCCCCTAAGGTTGAAGCGGCCACGGTCCCTAGTCCTGAGTTAACCTCCCTGGGTTCTGTCCCCGAGGTTATTTCTGTTTTAACCCCTGCTAGTACAGAAAGAAGAAAAAAACAGCGCAAAAAAACAGCGCAAAAAAACCTCATGGTGTAGTATTTAAAATAAATTTATAGAATAAAAGGTGATTATTGCACGTACATCAATAAAAGCATATATCAGCAAGACATGTTATGGACATGTTACCACTCGCGGGAACAGCTGGGTGCGGGCTGGTGTATATCTGGATCGTCCTCCGGTCTTTGGCATACAGCTCAGCAGGAGGTAAATGTCTCGTTAGGGAATCTCCCCGCAGTAGCCGTCTGCTCGGAAATGATGATCTCCGGTCTCTGGTAGGCTCGCTCGGAGGGAAGTTCAAACCACCTTGAGGGATCTCCCTGCAGCAGCCGTCAGATCAGACGCGATGTTCTCCCAATTAGTTCCGGATAAGACCGCGATAGCTCTGACGTCATCAGACGGCGCCCGTCTATCACTCGCGTCTCTCCGCATTCAATAGTGTAAGGAGTGGAAGGTTGAGAAAATGGAGAGGGATTCCCGGTTTCAGACACTGCAAGGCAACCTCTCAATGACGTCACGTCGAACGCTCTAGCGTTTCCCTCCTACACGGAGGTTCGTCACTCGCTCCTGACGAACCTCCGTGTAGGAGGGAAACGCGTAGAGCGTTCGACGTGACGTCATTGAGAGGTTTGAACTTCCCGCCGAGCGAGCCTACCACAGACCGGAGATCATCATTTCCGAGCAGACGGCTACTGCGGGGAGATTCCCTAACGAGACATATACCTCCTGCTGAGCTGTATGCCAAAGACCGGAGGACGATCCAGATATACACCAGCCCGCACCCAGCTGTTCCCGCGAGTGGTAACATGTCCATAACATGTCTTGCTGATATATGCTTTTATTGATGTACGTGCAATAATCACCTTTTATTCTATAAATTTATTTTAAATACTACACCATGAGGTTTTTTTGCGCTGTTTTTTTCTTCTTTCTGTACTGGTTGGATTGCTGAGCCATCCCCCAAGAACAGCAGCATAAAACCTCCCTAACCTAAGGTTATATTTATTTAGATCACAATATCACTTAATCCTTATTTACCACTTACGAGCGCAATATCTGTTTGTTTCACTTAACCCCTGCTAGTCTGCTATTTGAGGTCCCCATTGTTAACCCTTGTATCCCGCAGACTAATGTGAGGTCTCTAGGGCAAGTAGCTGAAAACCCTATGTCCCCACTCTCGGAGACTAGCGTATCTTTTCCTGATTCTCAGGTACAGCCTAACTTAACCCTTGAGGTTTTTCCTATGTTAACCCCTGCAGGTCAGCCCTATGAACCTCCCTTGGTAAATCACTGTAGTCCACCAGTCAAGGACACCTCCTTAGCTTCAGAGGATGAACCCCTTATGTCCCCTGACTCAGCTAAGATTCTCGGGGCTACGCCCCCAGAACTTTCAGCAATAATACTGGCTCCAGTTAAAAGTATTCTGGAACCGTTTGTTTCCCTAAGCCTGTTTGCAGAATCCCCACTCCTAGGTATGTCGCTGACCCAGTCTGTCACTCAGAGAGCTGAAATCCCTGCTTCTGAGCATAGACCCCTTTTCGTGGAATCTGTAGTCGTTTCTGATGTCCCAGACACACTTTCCAAATACCCACTTCAGAGAACAGCACAGTTGTGGTTGCTCCCCTTGTTCTGTCTGTGTTCTCCTTTTCTCAAAGCTTGGGGTTAAAAGCGTACAGTGGTCATTATGCCCCTCCTGGGGTTCATGTGGGGTTCCCAGGAATGTTTGCTGACACACTGTTTTCACTCAGAAGTGAGGTTTTTTCATATGTGCTAGCTAGAAGCCAGTACAAAGTTTCCCCTCTCTCTGAAATTTGCCTTGTCGGTCCTGATACTCTGAGAGGTAAAAACCTCCCTCCAGATTCAGAATCTCTTCCTATAGAGGCCGTCCTTGCTGTTGGTTCCCGTGATTTCTCTGCCCATGCAAACCCTCCAGGGATCAGCATATCTGTTGTTACTCCCTTAGTACAGTCTGAGACCACCCTGCCTATATTACTAGTCCTGGTGTTTAAATCTGAGCTATTTAGTTTTCCTGCCCTTGCTAAACCTCAACCCCTCAGCACTGCATCTAAATATGCCCCAGCAACCGTTGGGTTACTCGGTGTAAAAATTAAAACTCCTGTCTTAAAGGGTACTTTCTCACACATGTCCAGCAAACCTAAAACCTCAGTGATTGATGCTGTCACTTATCACTATTTCTGATTTTCTCACTAGTCAAACCCAGACACCCTCACCACTGGCTAGGAGTCCCGTTATCAGACTTTTTGCACTAGTAAACACGCCTATTTATGTTTTTGTCATGACAAGCACCCCTGTTGTTAGGGCCCTTGCAGTTTTGGATAAGACTCCTTTTGCTTCTAAGGTTTCTGCTATTAAGAGTTTCCATGGCTCCAACTTGCCGCTTGTTGTCTCTTTAACTCCCATCATTACTCCCCCATTATCTGTCACTGACTCTCAAGCACCAGCTCCTGACGCTAGTTCTCCTATTGGTACCCCTGCATAAAGTTACCTTTATTCAGTGCACGGCTGAAGACATATTCACCCCTTGGGGGACAACTCTATGAGTGGTCTTGTTCACCCAGAGGTCTCACGTGAAGGGGGGGGGGGTACTGTAAGGAATCCACACCTCAGTTTACTGTTTGCCTTGCCTTACAGACTTGTGCAGCCCTGGAACACTGCTCCTGATGTTTGCTGCAGCTTCACCCTGGATTCACTCATTAAAGCAATGCTGTCACAAGCCCCTTCTGCTATTGGTTCACTGACCTTTAAAGACACCTTTCCCACAATGCTCCCTGCCGAGCATAGTCCTTCCTGGATGTCACAAGTGTTCTGCCACAAGCCCTAAGGCTTGGCTCTGTTGTGTACTAATCTCTCTAGTTCTATTCCCTAGTTCACGCAGAGGTCTGTTCCTGTCTCCTGTGCTGAAGCGGAGTACTCTTCATGTTAACTTCAGATCCCTGTTTCCTGAGGTCTGCAATCCCTCTACAGCAGAGCCTATCTACTGGTTCCTGGGGCCTGCTGCTCATTCTCCATTACAGAGGCCGTGTCTGGGTTCCTGTGCTGAAGCGGAGGATTCTCCAGTGCGTACTTCAGCTTCCAGTTTCCTGAGGCCTGCTGTCCTTCCCTTGAAGAGGCCGATCTACGAGTCCTGAGGTCTGTAGCTCTCTCTCTGCTTGCACAGGCCCGCTCTGGACTCTTGCGCTGAAGCACTGGTTTACCAGTGCTGCCTGGCGGTGTGCCCACTGCGGTTTGCCTATCCCTTCCTGAGACCAGTACCATGGGCCATGGTCACCGCACGCGCAGAACCCATGCCCGCGCTCACGCTCCTAAGCTGAAGCGGGGAACTTCTGATTACCTGTTGCTGAACTCCTGCTTGATCTCTCCAGTCCTGACCATGGCTTGTCCACTGATGATGCTACCTTCTCCAGTCCCGACCCTGCTACGTATGACTACGAACTGCGCAATACGGATCAGCCTGCGCAGTCTAAGGTCTGTGCTTTTACAACCCCACCTCAGCCACACGGTCCGACCCAGGTTTGTGGCGAGCACAACCGTGACTCCCCTTTCCTCTCCCCCAGTTCATTCCTTTTGTATACAGCATTATTCTTATCCCTATTGCTCCATGTCGTTTTATACTACCTTATCAACTATTCCAAGCTGAAGCGAGAGTCTTATCCCATCTTTTCCCCTTTTCTCCCAATTAAAGTATTTTCATTCAACCTTTTTTGATTTTTCATTATTGTTTATCTATTTACGATTAATTCATGTTTTGAATATTAGGTTGATATATTCCTTATATATTCTTGTTCTTTGTTTATGAATTACATTTTAATGATTTACTATATCATTCATATTGTATATTTTATGCATCACTTATGGTCATGTCGTGTATTCACATATAATTGTATCTGTTTGTAATACAAGGATGTGTCCCTGATCTTCATTGGCTACATCTATCCACCAATTATGTTTTTTGGACTTCTATAAATGTTGAATAGCTGCCGCTCTTTTAGACACACCTCTGATAAAGTCAGAACTTGGTCTGACGAAAGGCTTAGGGTCTATGTCATTCTAATTACCCATGAACTGTAGAGGATTCCCTGCTAAACAGACACTGCGGGACTGGAAACCGGAGGAAATACAGAGCTGCAGCGTGTTGTATCCTGTAAAAAGAGCTGAAGTAAGGCATCCAGCTGCTCATGGAACCAGCGGTATATCTAAAAGGAGTGTGAAGTCCGCGCGTAGTTTAAGTACGCTACCGGACTCGGGTCTGGCCGTGCGGTCACCCCCCTCCTCCTTCTCTCCCCCCTCCCCCCCCCCCCCCTCTCCATCGGGGCATCATTTGCTTATCAGTGAACAGGCTGCTATAGGATCAATTTCTGGATCGGCTTAATCGTGGCTTTCTTTTACTAGGAGGCACAGCTGACGGATCGCCTGTTGTTACTGCTCACAAGCGAATACTGGTGAGATTATACTGAGAACTCTCTATGTACTTTTACTATACTGGAATTGCTTATTACCTCCGTTTTCTCTTCTGGACTTATTTTTGTGATCATACAGTATATCACATTTCCATCTGTCCGATCTCCCCTCATTGAGTCAGTCCCTTGGTCACTATGTGTCTTTTATTAACAGGTTTCCTCCTCTATTGAGTATCCGCTTGTGGTGGGCCTTTTTGTTTTTTAATCATTATTGTTTTTATCATTTAATTTGTATGCTTTTATATCTACCTCAATTTGTTTATCAAGTTAGGGGCATTTATTATCTGGTATAATAAATTGTTTAATTTTTTCTATTTACTATTTGTTATTTGTGCTTTTTTTCTTTAGTATCATATATCTCAACAGAAAAATGGAGAGCGCACACTCCTAGTGCATATAGAGTATTATGAACAATTTATTAAAATATGGACAACAAGGTCCGCAAGCAATTTAAAATATAAAACACAATAAACATACAGGAATAAAAAGTCAAACCAGTGGAGCCGATACCATGAATTGATAGATATAAGCCTTAAGGGTTAAATGTCTCTGAGGATCAAGTGAATGTCAATTGACAAATGTGCAGATGCTTGTAAACAGGCAGTAGAGTCGCATGTGGTTCAATGCAATGAAAAAAGGTGGGGGTTAACTCCAGCAGCATGGTAAGTGAAAATCCAGAAAGTAGGTGTAAATGTCCCTCTACTACTGTGGGAGAAATCCAATATGACTGATTCGGGATTAAACACATGACGTGCCCGTCAGCTGGAACCACAGAGATAGAATGAGAGCAGGTTATAGCAGACCTGATGTATTGAAATCTGACTATGCAGACAGTGTTAACCCCTGGATTACCTTATTTTGAAGGTATGGGAAGTCCAGCAAAAGGTGAAATCCCATGCATCTCAAGATGTATGTGTATGTATACAGTATGTATGTATATGTATATATGTGTGTGTAGACAGACAGACAGACAAGGCAGTTGGCACTCCAATAGGTGCTGGTAAGCCACAGGTGCACGTCCCATATAGAGAATGTAGTTATACGTTACCATTCTAAGGATTGGTAAACAAGAGACAGCACTCAATGTTGAAAATCAAAGTGTATTACTGATAGCAAAAATACATCCAGAAACCCAACGTTTCGGTCCTACAGAATGGGACCTTCCTCAGGGGGATACATTCTGTAGGACACAGGGGGATACATTCTGGGCCCCATTCTGTAGGACTGAAATGTTGGGTTTCTGGATGTATTTTTGCTATCACTAATACACTTTGATTTTCAACATTGAGTGCTGTCTCTTGTTTACCAATCCTTGGAACGGTAACATCTATGTATACGTGTGTGTGTGTGTGTACGTACACACACACAGTGGTTGACAAATCAACCAAAAATCTACTCGCCACCTAGCCCCGCCCCCAGCTTACCATTAGTCCCGCCCCTAGACCCACCCCCACTTTTAAAAAAAGTAGTAAATTGCTACTAAGAATTGAGTGTGTGTGTGACTAGTCGGGTGGGTAAGTGTGTGAGTAGGGTGTGTGAGTAGGGTAGGTGGAGAGGAGGGTGAGTAGGTGGGAGGGTGAGTAGGGGTGAGTAGGTGAGAGAGTGGGTGGGAGGGTGAGTAGGTGGGAGGGCGATGTCCTGCCTCCCCGCCAGAGCACACCCGTTACCTGGCCTGGGCCCTCCCCGTATTGGGACCTGCGGATGACAGGTGGTGAACCTGCAGACGCTCTGACCCAACATGATGGGGCCAGCGGCGGATGGCCCGATTGAGGTGGGGGGGGCGGATGGCCCGATTGGGGGAGGGGGGGGCGGATAGCCTGATTGTGGAAGGTGAGATGGATGGCCCGATTGGGGGGGGGGCAGGGGGCCCGATGGGGGGAGATGGATGGCCCGATTGGGGGGGGCCGGATGGCCCGATGGTGGGGGGGGGGGGGCGACAGGTGGCCCTGCAAGGGCCTGTGGCAGACAGAGGGGCGGAAGGAGCTGGCTGCTGGAAGGGGGAGGAGTGAAAGCGCTGATGAGAGGAGGGAAAGTATTGCTGAGAGGCAGGGGAGGAGGGAAGGCACTGCTCAGAGAGCCGGAGGCGGGGTAATCTCCCTCAACAACATGAATCCGCCTACAGCTTTTTTTTTTTCCTCCAGCGCGAGCTGGGGAAATTAAACAGCAGCGCGAGCAGGGAAAAATTAAAAAAAAAACACGTGTGCTGCTTGGGCCAATAGGAGCTCGCCACGGTGTTAAATCCACTCGCCCGGGGCATACAGATGTATAGGTTTGTCGAACACTGTATATATATATATATATATATATATATATATAGCGCATGCACCATAGCGTAATTTTGTTGACAATTTAATAAGGGTTAAAAAAGAGACAGTCACTAGGATTTGCACTCACAAGGGGAGAGTAAAACCTCGCATTTGAGAGAATAATCTCTGCAGAAGTGACGTCACCAAATCGGAGCAGAGAACGGGTCCAAAGTCGGTGCACGAAGGGTTAGCCGCCCGGTGCAATTGAAGAAAACCCGAGGGTAAGGCCGTCTCGGTTGCTGTGGGACTGTAGCTGAAGTACACGATGACTCCAGTACCGGCGGTGTGCGGCTCACATCCAAAAGCAGCTCGCGTCCAAACAACAGCTGTTGGTGCTTTAATTAAATCTCCCTCACGCACTGACTCCGTTTGTCATTGGTGAACATCAATCACGTAGGCAAACGTTCCAACGCATTTCGTCACGTGAGTGATTTCCTTGGGGGGTGTAACAGGGGACTTATCCCTGTTCACAAAGGTGCCTCTAATCGAGCAGTGTGGTGGTTAACTGCTGGTAGCAAATTAACTAGCACCACCTGCCTGATTACAGGTAGCAGAAAAAGCCTGCCTTTGAGACAGGAAGTAACTCCTCCTTTGCTCACGTGTGAGCTGACCTTTGGAGACAGAGCAGTGTTTTTTGAGTCTCACAGGAGAGACTGACTAAAAGAACCCAGATCTCTGGAGCTGACCGGTCTTGAGCTCTGCACAACAGAGCTGATTTTCAAGACACAGGGAAAACTACACCTGAAGCTGAACCAGGAAGTGACAAGATTTTCCCTCCAAGAAACAGATAAGACTTTTATTCTTAAGAGACTTCTTATATCTGCTTATTTCATGCTATGTGTTTGGGGCTGAGAGAAATGCTTGACTAAGGGAGATGGGAAGTATTGCATAGTGTTTCACTAGAAATACTCCCAAGGGATTAGAAGCTTTGTTCCCCCCCCCCCTTTGTGTTTGGATGAATTTCCTGATGAAAAGGAAAAGGCACAATAAAGCCTTATTATAATTTCACATTATAAACGACTCCAAGTGTGTACCTCTGTGAACGTCCGTCTACATATGGTCAGCAGAAGTGGGACAAGAGGTGTCCTTGTAGTTAAAAAGGACCGGAGTTTTTATGTGAATTTTTTTGTTATGCTTTTTTGCCTACAAACAGTCTAAACAACTTGAAAAAAAAAAAAAAAACCTCTCATGCAGCAGAGGCAGAGTTAAAGGTGTACACACCACTGAAACTTACACCACTGAAACTTACACTGCATTTAAACTTACAAAACCACAGATGGACTCTTTGCCCCAATCCCAAGAGGAGAGAGACTGCTGAAGCAGGTAAAACTATATTTGCCTATCACAAAGCGTAATATGGTCATTGAAATAGGGGTTTTGCCTTCCAGCCATAGTCAGGGTTCAAGAAGTGAGTCAGCCCTTAAAGGGATAGGTGTTTGTTGTTTTCAAAAAGTTTGTACCTCTATGAACGTCCGTCTACAGGGGGCAATTAACTGACTGTGGTTGTAGGTGTAAATAGCTTCTGTTGCCCAGCAACGGGCACCACAGGTGAAATAGTCAGCTACACCAGTGTAAGGATCCGTGATCCGTCGTGCGCTTCGCAGTGCTCACCCACATCAACCCATGATCGAGTGCTCCCTTCCTCCCATGTCACCTCATGTGG
Organism: Ascaphus truei; assembly: GCF_040206685.1. Lineage (NCBI taxonomy): Eukaryota > Metazoa > Chordata > Amphibia > Anura > Ascaphidae > Ascaphus > Ascaphus truei. Next base: position 36,023,179 of record NC_134497.1, on the reverse strand, counting down.
TGCTGCAGGTGTCACCCGTCGGCCTCCCTTCTCGCGTGGACCCAGCGCTGGGGGAAGTACTGGCCCCGTCTCCAGGCTCCGTCATCACGGTGACACCAGCGGCGCGCATCAAGCACACGCTATGTGTGGACAGCGCACTCACACGCTGAATCAGGGCCTGGCCTCTGCCCATTATTCCGCAGCTGCTGCAAACTTCTGTCCTGCCCATCACAGCGAGGGATACTGGTGAGCTCCTTCCTCTGCAGTCTCCCTAGTGGTCCAGGGTACTATTTATGCTCAGACAGCCCCTTGGTAAGTATTCTGGAAGCCAGAGGGTCACGTGTAGGATGACTTAGCTCAGATAGTGTCAACTCGCCCTCTTTTCCAAGCACGACAAGGTCTGTTTCTCTTCTTACTTTATTTTGGGGAAAGCAGGATAAAATACAGTCTCTTGTGTAGAGGTGTAGGTCTAAATCTCTGTGTGTGCTCAGTAGTAAAGGGAGGTGAAAAGATAGTTCTGCATCACCATTACAGGGGTTACAGCCAGGTACTCACGAGTCCAGAGAAATGGTGGAAAAGGAAAAAAGCAATGTATGCTGGGTAGTAAGACAGTCTGGGGACAGACCATCTGTGGGCAGAGTAGAGGGGGAGAAAGCAGACTAGCCCATTAGAGAGAAAGGCTGGGGCTGCCATGACAACTCACAGGAGTGTCTAGGGAAGCTACAACATGTAGCAAAAATGTAGCATCTTAATGCAGCAAACTGCTGGGGAGAGGGGAACTGGCACTGTGTTTGTGTGCAGAACCAAACACGTACAGCTGGCACTAGTAAGCTGACAAGCAGGGCTGCAAGGAAAGGGGGGGTAAAACAGAAGTGGAGACAGGGGTATTCCTGTTCCATGACACTCCCCATCTGGTATCTGTGAATACCACTATATGGCAGGCTATTTGGAACATATGTGCAATACATACAACATAACGAAATACTGCAAAAATCCATATTTCCATAGCAATGTGATACCGGCCGGTACCACTGGCATCAAAGTCCTTTGGCCAGGCCTGCCAGTAAGGGAAGCCAGGTGGGTGCGCAGCTCTTGGTTAGCTTGATGCGCCACAGTGTCTCTCAAAAGTCCACGGCACTTGTAATCAGTTTTTCCCTATCACAGTCCGATTTGGGCATCAGAAGAATAGTCTCTGTAATAGGTCTTAGGAAGGTTTTAACGATCCCATTCTGGGCCACTCGTACTTCCACTTTGCGAACCCTTTCGTCTTCGCTTGGGATAGTCCTGATTATAAGTCCCATGGGCCATTCATTTCTTGCCACCTGTTTATCTTTCAACAGAACCACATCCCCCACTTGGATATCTGGTTTTACTGTTTGCCATTTATGGCGTTCTTGGAGTGTCACCAGATACTCGCGTCTCCAGCGATCCCAAAATGTGTTGGCCAAGTGCTGCACCTGTCTCCATTGTCGTTTGTACATATCCTTAGAATGGAAATCTTCGACTGGGGTGGGGATGTTCCCTACTTTCTGGGTCAACAGCATTGCTGGTGTCAAAATACTTGGCGATTCTGGATCTGTTGACACTGGCATCAAGGGCCTAGCATTGACTATTGCTGATATTTCGGCCATGAATGTGGTTAACACTTCGTGAGTGAGCCGAGTCAGATCGGTTTTTAGCATTATAGAATCCAAGATACGCCGAACCGCTCCGATCATGCGTTCCCATGCTCCGCCCATGTGAGGGAGTGAGGGGGGTTGAATGTCCACGTGCATTCTTGGTCGCGCAGGTATCTTTGGATACTGTGCATGTGAAAAAGGAAACTTATCTAATAGTGGCGCTCTATATAAAAATACTAGCTATACATATAATCGTAGTGATAATAATAATCAAAAGGTGATACTTATGCAAACACATAAAACAGGTGCTGCTATGACCCGGTGAGGATTGCTCTGTCAGTCCTCGTGTTGAGAAGTAGGGATGAATCTCCGGGAAGCGCAGGGATATGTGAATATTCTACATATTTCCTTAAGAATAGTAAATCTATCCATTTTTTTGTATCTTTAATCAGTGTATCTTTGGATACTATTGTCTCTATTATCCTTAGTGTTTATTTGTAATTCCTTACAGGCTCCAACAAAATTGGTGCCACAATCGGAGCGTATTTGTTTAACTGGTCCTCTGACTGCAAAGAACCCTCTGAGGGCATTTATGAAGCTTGAAGCATCCATAGATTCTATAACCTTGATGTGTATCGCTCGCGTACTCATGCAGGTGAAGAGTACCGCCCATCGTTTGCTGTTTGCTAGTCCGCCTCTAGTTCTACGTGAGATGACCATCCAGGGCCCAAATACATCAAGTCCTACATAGGTAAAGGGGGGTTCTGTGTTAAGTCTGTCGACAGGTAGATCCGCCATCCTTTGGTCTTGGCTTTTGCCTCTCAGCATTCGGCACCTAACACATTTGTGGAGATTACTGGCCACGCACCTTTTCATGCCAACGACCCAAATGCCCGCCGCCCTAATAGCGCCTTCGGTGAAGTGTCGTCCCTGATGCATGACTTGTTCGTGGTAGTGGCGCACCAACAAAGTGGCGATGTGATGCCGGCCAGGGATGATAAGAGGGTTGCTTTCCTCCCTGCTCAGTTGGGACTTATTGAGGCGGCCTCCTACTCTCATGAGGCTGTCGTTGTCGATGAAGGGATTCAACTTCCAAAGTGGACTGTTTTTGTGAACACTCTTCTTTCCGCGAATGCAATTGATCTCTTCCGCATATGTTTCCCTTTGAACATGACTGAGAACAGTTTCCTTAGCCTTTGTAATTTCCTCGACGGTGCGCAGCTCTTTGCAGATGTGCCAGCCGTGGCAGCCGGTAGTTTTACCATCTGGTGTCTGGCGGAAGGAGGAGGCTATATGCCCGAGATGGGCTACTGCTCGCAGAAGGGCCGTCCACTTTGAGAAGCGTTGGAATCGATGTGATCCGAATGCGTTTTTGTGCGATACATTGGTGAGTACCACGGATACTTGTGGGGGCCTTATCTCCGTATCCTTTTCGGGATCCATGAGTTCAAAATCGCCAACTGGGGTTGGTAGCGTTTCCGCGGGCTGCGCAAGAAACGTTGGTCCTGTGAGCCACGACGTATTCTGCAGTTGAGATGTGGGTACTGATCTGGTGGCGTGATCTGCGGGATTTTGCTCTGTGGGCACGTGGTGCCATTGTTCTGGTTGGGTTGACTTCCTGATTCTTTCTACACGGTTAGCTACGTATACGTAGAATCTCCTTTTCTTGTTGTATATGTATCCCAGTACCACCTTGCTATCTGTGTAGAGTTTGACGGCATCTGGTTTGCTGTCCATCTCATTCTCGATAAGCTCCGCCAGTTCTACTGCTAACACTGCACCACACAGCTCGAGTCTGGGTATAGTATGGTCGGGTTGTGGCGCCAGCTTAGCTTTGCCAAGGATGAACCTGATGTGGCAACTTCCATCCACGTCCGTGGTTTTTAGGTAGGCCACCGCTGCTATAGCTTTGGTGGAGGCATCTGAGAACACGCAAAGCTCTTTGCTGTGTGCGGCGGTGAGAGATATAGGTGAATAGGGGCGTGGGATTTGAAGTTGCTCGAGGGCCTTCAAGGAGTGTTTCCACGTTTCCCACTCTTTCCGTTTTTCTGGAGGTAGTGGGGTGTCCCATTCCTGTTTTTCGAAGGACATTTCTCTGAGGAGGGACTTCCCTTGTATAGTGACAGGAGCCACGAATCCTAGCGGGTCGTAGAGACTGTTAACGGTGGACAGGACTCCGCGACGTGTGAAGGGTTTTTCTTCGATGGCTACCTGGAACGTAAAGGTGTCTGTTTTAAGATTCCAGCTTATCTCCAGGCTCCGCTGTATGGGAGGCGTATCGGTCCCCAGATCCAAATTCTTTAGATCGTTTGCTTGATCATCTGCGTGGAACGCCTTCATCACTGTGGCACTGTTGGAAGCTATTTTGTGCAACCTTAGGTTGGCCTTGGCTAACATCTTTTGTGTCCTCTTGAGTAGATCTATGGCCTCTTCTTCGGTGGGAACTGATTTTAACCCGTCTTCCACGTAGAAGTCTCTTTCGACGAAGCTCCTGGCGTCTCTCCCGAACTCTGCTTCCCCGTCTTTGGCCGTTCTTCTGAGGCCGTAGGCAGCCACCGCAGGTGATGGGCTGTTCCCGAAGACATGTACTTTCATGCGGTACTCTGTGATTTCATTATCTATGTCGTCATCTTGGAACCACAGGAATCTTAGGTAATTACGGTTGTCTTCTCGCACAAAGAAGCAGTGGAACATCTGTTGAATGTCTGCGGTTACGGCGATAGGTTCCTTGCGGAAGCGGATCAGCACTCCCAGAAGACTGTTCGTCAGATCCGGCCCGGTGAGGAGAACATCGTTTAGGGAGACTCCCTGATGCTGAGCACTGGAGTCGAATACCACTCAAATTTGGCCAGGTTTCTGGGGTTGGTAGACGCCAAACGATGGGAGGTACCAGCATTCTTCGCCTTCTTTCAGTGGGGGCGCCGACTCTGCATGGCCATTGTGGAAGATTTTTTGCATGAAGGTCACAAAGTGTTCCTTGGTCTCCGGTTTCCTTTGTAGGTTACGGCGGAGCGAAGCGAGCCTAGACATGGAATGGTCTCTGTTGTTTGGGAGGCGTCTTCTTGGCGAGCGGAAAGGTAGTGGGGCCACCCAACTGCCTAATTTGTCCTTGAAGAGCTCCTTATCCATTAACCTCAAGAATTCTTTGTCTTCCATTGATGGCGCCTGTTTGTCGTTGTCCTTTGTTGTCTGGAACACTGTACTCCCTAGGTCGTTGGGGTATTTTTCTGCCACAGGCGCGTCTCCATAGTTCCTTTCGGTCTCGAGCTTCTCGTGGACCTGAAAGTGGTTCGGACAAGGTTTGAAGTGGGATATACGACCGTTCTCCAACAAGTTCGTTCGTAGGGCGCCTACGTTGTCGGGTCCTCGTATCCTGTCTATGTATACTTCTCCCACTACCACCCATCCTAGATCGAGCCTTTGAGCGCTTGGGCCGTTGTGGTCCCCATTTCGCTGTTCGTGGATCTTGTGTGCTCTCATGATGTCTCTGCCAAGTAGCAGCAGGATCTGGGCGTCTTCGTCTAATGGTGGGATATGATCGGCAATAGCTTTTAGATGGGGATGGTGTCGCGCCACGTCTGGTGTGGGGATCTCACTCCTATCTTCTGCCATGTGATTGCACTCGATGAGTGTGGGAAGAGGCATGCTCACTTTGCCGTCTATTGAGCATATGGTGTAGCCGTTCACTCTTCTCCCTGTAGTCTCCATTCGCCCTGCGCACGTTCTGAGAGTGTAAGGAGAAGTACTGTCTTGTATGTTGAACATATCGAAGAATTCTGACCTGACCAGCGATCGGTTGCTCTGGTCGTCGATGATTGCATACATCCTTTTGGCTCTTTGGGGTTGTCCCTCTGGGTGCACTGCTACCAGACATATTTTAGAGCAAGATCTACCGTCGTTTCCTTCTCCGCATACTTCTGTGCATTTGGATGCTACTGACGTCGGGGGGTGTGTGTCTCCCACTTCTTCCTCCCCGCCCTGCTGTGTCGGAGGGTTAGGGGCTTTGCTTGCTTTGGGCTTCATAGCTTCCGGGTGTAGAGCGGCTATGTGCCTGTCGCTATCGCACTCTGTGCATTTCATAGCTTCTTTGCAGTCCTTGAATAAATGAGTTGTGGAAGCACAACATTTGAAGCAGGCTCCCCATTCCCTGAGCAGGTTCTTTCGCTCCTCTATGGGTTTCATCCTGAATCCGACGCACTTGTTAAGCGGATGCGGCCTTTTGTGGATAGGGCATTCTTTGTTAAGGTCCCTTGGTTTCTTGTCCCTGTCGGCCGCCTGGCCGGGACTCGCGTGGGTCGTAGGGGGCACGTCCGTCCTGTGGACCGAGATGGGTGTTCTCATGTCCTTGTATCTCGTTGTTGACCTTTCGTTCCTCGGGTGGCTGGCACTGGATGTGGTCTGCGCTCCTAAGATGAAGCTGGGGTCGTTCCTCGTTCCTGCTGCTTCGCGAATGAAGTTCAAGAAAACTGAGAATGGGGGGTAGACGACTTGCTTCTCCCTTTTGTATTTGGAACCTTGTGAAATCCACCTTTCTTGGAGGTTGAAGGGTAGCTTCTCCAGGATGGGTCTCACTCCACGAGCTGAATCTAGGGTGTTGAGACCTATTAAGGAATGGTCTTTCCTTGCGAACTCCAGTTCTTGCAGCAGGTCCCCGAGTTCCCGTAACTTCGAGTAGTTTTTAGTTGTGATCTTGGGGAAGCTCTCGATTCTTTTGAAGAGTGAATCCTCGACTGCTTCGGGGCTGCCATAGGACTCTTCTAACCTTTCCCACACTAGGTCAAGACCTACTTGGGGTTGGTGCGCGTTTGCCGCCCGAAGTCTCTGCGCTTGCTCCCTGGATACGTTCCCCAGGAACTTGACTAACAGGTTGAGCTCTTCCCTTGCTGAGAAGTCCAAGCTGTCGATTGCGTCTTTGAACGTGAACTTCCACGTCCGGTAGTTCTCAGGGCGGTCGTCGAAGCTGATGAGTCCTGCGTGCACCAAGTCGTGCCGGATCATGTACTTGGCTATGTCTGTCAGACCTGAGACATCGGCGCGTTTGTCCCGTTCTGAGGTAGTTGCTGGGAGGGTCCGTGCGGTCGCCTCTTCCTTGGTGTGGACGCAGTGATGACTGCTGGCCAGTGTGAGGGGCTGTTTTCTCCCGCGTGGGTGTACCTGGATTGCGAGCCTGAGGTGCTTCCTTGTGCGCGCTGGCGTGTGGATCACTATTGTGGCTGTGGCTATCCCAGGCAGCATGTACCATTGCAGGAACGGCATCTTCTCCTCGTGGGCCTAGCAAGTCTTCGTTGTCTGTGGAGTCGCTCCATCCGTGTTGGGATGGTGCGCTGGTGTTTTCACTGAAGAGGCTCCTTACGTAGTCTTCGGTGCGTTGGACCGGATCCTCTGAGGCAATCCGTCTGTACGGTTGCTCCCCGCCGTCCTGTTGCGCGGCTGCTTCTAGGACTTCGGCTTGGGCTATAGCGGCGGCAGCTTCTCTTTCTTGATTTAGGGCCTCTAGGTTGACGTCCACCTCTGCTTTTTTCCGTGCGATGGCAGTGGCGGTGGCAGCGGCTGCAGCGGCGGTGGCAGTGGCTGTGGCAGCGGCTGCAGCGGCGGTGGCAGTGGCTGCAGCGGCGGCTGTCTGCTCCTCCTCTTCCAAGCGGGCCCTTTCTAGTTTCATGGCTGCCTCTTTCTGAGCGTATGCGGCCCTGGCGCGTGCGGACTCTGCGGTAGCTCGCGCATTGGTGGCGTTTGCGCTTGCGCTTGACGCGTGAGATTGCGCTGATCTTGCTGACCTTGCTCTACTCAGTACTTTTGCAGTCTGGTTAAGATATGTGCTGTTATAAACTGCTATTAAGCTATATCACCACTGTATACAGCCTCCACCTCCCCACATGCAGTGATCATCAGTGTGTATAGCTGGTCATATCAGAGTGCCCACCAATTCACTCTATGCACATTATCTATCAGTATTAATGGTGACATGTTGCAGAGGTCACTATAGGGTACCATATGCCTATACTGTGAACCCCTGGGGGTTACCTATGATCAGCTCCACACAACACTGCGTGTACATATATAACACATGTAGGAAGGTTTACCAGACTGCATATTGATACCTACTGGTGCACAATATATTTGTTTCAGTACACCAGTTATCACCAGTCACACTATTACCACCTATGGTTTATGCACACCGCCTATTGTGATCTGATGATACAGTACATTGTCGAATTAACCCTACCTTACCCTCACTGAGGTCTTTTATAATGATTTTGTTTCCTGTGTGATATTAATACACAACAGGAGACACCTACTATATTGATTGCGAGCCCTATGGCTGTCAGTATTTTGATCCCACTACCTCTAGTGCGTCATTTTAATACCCATTATTTTATATATGTGTTGAATCAATAAAGTTTATTTTAAATCATACACTAATCACCAGAGGGTGAACTCGAGTGCTACACTGGGTTCTTCTCTATCCTTTCTACCTGACCTTGATGAGTGCCTGGATGTGCTTGAGCGCTGTGACGCGGTCTCCAGGAGGAGCTCTTTTCTCACGCTTTGTGCGTCTGTGATGGCGTCCCGCACGCGGCTGTCACGTGCAAGATCAATGTTATTTTGTAAGTCTCTTTCTTGCAGGCTTTCGCCGGTGTTGGTTCTGGTCAAGTAGGTGATGTATGTTTCTGACAGACCTTGGTGGCACGAGTGATTAGACTTTATTTGAATAATTGCCTGCGCGAGCTGTTGTGCATTATCGCCAATACTAACAACATTGCGTAACTCCAATGCGGTTGTTTCCCAGGCCAACTCTAATTTAGCGCGGTGCGCTCCAATGTCAGTCTCATATTTTTCGCGGGCCTTTTGTGTCAGTGTGACTGTCCGTTTAGGCCTTGCGTCTGTCTGCGCCTGTTGCTGTTGCGCAGCGGTCTCTGTGTCTCAGTGATCGCTTTCCTGCGTGATGTCTGGTGAGGCTCTGAGTTCTGCCATGCTGTAGGTGTGTGTAGGCCTTTTGCCAGTGCGTGTGGCGTGCGGTCTTTTACCTTGTCAGCGATGGGCTTCTGTCTCAGATGATGCCGAGCGGTGTCCTGCAGCGTGCAGCGTAGGGGTAGCTGTACTCACAGGTGTCCGGTGGTTCTGATCCGTGTCCTAGCGGGTGTCCGGTAGCATGGCCCTTGATGGCGCTAGCCGTGGGGACGTGCGCAGGAGTCGGTAAGATGGTGGCTCCTCACTATGGGGCTGTGCAGAGGGTGAACTCAGACAGAGAAAAGGCAGTTAGGTTTGTGTAAGAAGCACTGTGTTGCAAGGCTGCTGTGCAGTGAGCAGTTTGAGCTACTTGGTGCTTCCTTTGTCTGCTGTAGAGGCTGCTCTGTATTAGCTGTGTAAGCTGCTAGCTTGTACTGCTTTAGAGGCTGCTCTGTGTATGATGGAATCTGGAGTAGCAGCTCCTGTAAGTGTCTGTAAGGCACACAATATCTTTTCACTATTCTGGAAGCCAGAGGATCACGTGGTTATGACTTAGCTCAGATAGTGCCAACTCGCCCTCTTTTCCAAGCACGACAAGGTCTGTTTCTTTTCTTACTTTATTTTGGAGAAGGCAGGATAAAGTACAGTCTCTTGTGTAGAGGTGTAAGTGTCTCTGTGTGTGCTCAGTAGTCAAGGGAGGTGAAAAGATAGTTCTGCATCACCATTACAGGGGTTACAGCCAGGTACTCACGAGTCCAGAGAAATGGTGGAAAAGGAAAAATCAATGTATGCTGGGTAGTAAGACAGTCTGGGGACAGACCATCTGTGGGCAGAGCAGAGGGGGAGAAAGCAGACTAGCCCATTAGAGAGAAAGGCTGGGGCTGCCATGACAACTCACAGGAGTGTCTAGGGAAGCTACAACATGTAGCAAAAATGTAGCATCTTAATGCAGCAAACTGCTGGGGAGAGGGGAACTGGCACTGTGTTTGTGTGCAGAACCAAACACGTACAGCTGGCACTAGTAAGCTGACAAGCAGGGCTGCAAGGAAAGGGGGGGTAAAACAGAAGTGGAGACAAGGGTATTCCTGTTCCATGACAGTAAGATGTCTGAGCATAAGACTTCATTTGTGCAATGTGCTTACTGCAATCCCTGCCTCCTGATCTTGTTCCTTGTTCCTAGTACTAGTCTCTCTCCGTGTCTGACCTTGGCTAGCATCCGGACTCCTGACTTCTCTACTCCTGACCCCGGCATTACATACGACGATCTGCACCTCTCCAATCTCGACCACGGCAAGTACCTACGACGATCCGCACCTCTCCAATCCCGACCCGGCTACCCACTACCAATCTACACTCCGGACGCGTTCACGCAGCTGGAGGTCGGTTTATTCACATCCCCACCTCGGCCCTTCGGTCGCACCCTGTTTGTGGTGAGCACTCCGTTACACCCAGTGATGCTTTCTTCTTCATAATCACAAACCATCCACTGACAGGCAGTCCAAGCGTCACTCATGACTGATTCCGAGTACGTGCCTGTTGCGTGTTTGTTGCGCCCTCACGAATGCCGTTTGGACTGCGCGTCTAACTGGCACGTCGTCCTATGGTAAATAAAAATATGTGATTAAAGAAACAATATTTTGCTGGAGCCACGTTTTAAATTAGAATTTTACACCGTACTAGACAAGGTCATCACAGAATTTAAACCGCGTTTTGAAAAAATTAAGAACATAACGTCTGATTTTCTCTCCCTGAGTGGAGATGCAATTGTAATACGGACCTTTCAAATGTCAAAACCTGTGCCAAAAACTAAGCGTTAAGTATGACAAAGATCAAGATCCTGTCACGGTAGACCCAGCTTATTAACCTCTTAATTACCGGGATCATTGATTGAGCAAAGCAGAGATAAAAATAAACTGTGATTTATTTACTTGATGAACGTACAGAGCTGTTACACAAAAATACAGTAAAAAGACACACTTACTTTGGAAACTGGGATAACAAAACTAATCTTCCTTAATTGCAAACACACAGCAAAATAATTCCGGCCAGTTTTCATTCCCGTAGCCTCTTGCTGTTGGAATCTGGTCACTTATACTCTGAGAAATGTAGACGATTTACTCAGAGCTGGAACTCCTCAAATGGGACTGAATCTCAGGTGAATCACACAAGATGGAACTGATGAATCTCTTTTCATGATAGAACTGATGGAACTCTTAGATGGATCTGACTTCCCCACTGACTACACAAACTTTTAAAAACTTCACAGGTCCTATTTCCATAATGTACAGCCAATCTCTGGCGTGGGAACCAATTTCTCCACCTATCGTCAGGTTCTTCCAGTCCTGCGTGGAGAACAAAAACCCGGGCGCTACCTAGGGAGATGGTAGGTATAGTAAAAGGGGATATAGCAACCTTGGTAGTAGGCAAGGTATCCCTCTGCTTCTTTTCCACCTGTGACTCTAAAAACCCCAATAAAGGATCTACCCAGGATCCTTCAACAAATGAGACAAGATAAAAAAGGGGGGGGATGGGGGAGCACTGGTGAAAATCTGATAAATAACCTAAAAAGGTTGTGTAATGCTCTATGTCAATCTCAAGGGTTTTGAGGGTGTAAAATAAATTTTAAATTTTAACACTCACACGGCCTTGTGCGAATGCTGTCGCATAAAGGTTTCTTTTGGGCTCCCTTTTCTTTCTTCTCTTTCTTCTTGCGCCTCCTTTCTGTCTTCTGGATACTTTCGCCGCCTTGCGTCTGTAATTTCCTTCTCCTACTTCTTTGATGTTCGTCACACCCTCGGAATAAAAATACACACAAAATGTATGAGCAAACTGTGATTTTATCAGGGAGGTATCAGGATGTATAGCAAGAATATAAATAAAACACTCACACGGGCATGTGTGCGTGCGCTCTAGGGGATGATCTCTTGGTCTTCATGGGGCAGTCCCACTTCTTAATGTGCCGTGTGAGTAGTAACATTTTATTTTATTTCTGCCTTTTAACTGAGGTGTGGCCTTTTAACTTTCTGTTTTTAGAGCTTTAACTTCACATTAAGAAGTGGGACTGCCCCATAAAGACCACACATTCTCAATCGACAATGGAAAATACTCATGTGTGATCCATACCTCAAAAGGTGCCTCACCCCTAGCGCACCAGTTGTGTTTCGAAAAGCCTTTAGTGTCAAACAACAGATAGCACCTAGCAAGCTCAGAGAGAGCTCTACGTTGGTTGATCCTCTTGTTCCCCTTTCACCAGGTAATGTCAAATGTGGCAGACCAAGATGCACTATAAGATTTGGCAAACAGCTGGGTCTCATTACATCACAGGAGGGATTTCTTCTAGGAGTGAGCACTGTTTTACAGCGGAATCAGACTGCACGTTGAGAGGATTTACTCCGTGCACCATCAGGTCTGTCTACAATACACCTATTTACTTCTGAGAAGGGTCATTCTCTAATTGGTGTCTATTGTTCTCTAGCTGTAAGCTAATACACTTAGACTACAATTACTCTTATATGCTCCAGTGGTTACCTCCTCCTTACCATCAATTGCCTCCTCGCTCACAATTTCCTCAAATATGTCACTTGCATATTGCTGCTAACCATTTCATTTTATTTTTTGTCAATATTGCTTTTTAAACACACCAGTTTTGCATTGTCCTTGAGACTATTCTGGTTACAACAGACGACAGAAGCCCAATGCTACATCCAACATGACAGAAATACACAGTAAAATACTTTTATATTCTCTTGAAATAGGGTCATTTAGTTTAACCCTTTGGCCAAAGCGCTGTAAGCTTGCGAGCCACGTCAAGGCAGACACCTGTTCGCAAGTCCTAACACTACCAGATAAAATACTAATATACCTCTATTAGGATTCAAATTCTCATTTACCTCTATTAGGAGGGAAAAAGACCACAGTGGGTCTATATCCAACAGAATGAGGCACTTGCAAACTAGGGAAGTGGGGAGGGGCGGGCTTAAAACCTGGGAAGGAGGAGCCACTAACCTCCAGCAGCTGAAACAGCTGAGAATAGGTTAACAAAACACAGAACCCCAGCAAACTCTTTTTGGGAACCCCTGAGCCACCACAATATATATATATGTGTAACCATGCTGTAAAATGGTTGCAGTCATCTCTCCTGCTGACAGTAAGGCCTGGTAAGTTATGGGCTTGCCAGCAGTAATCATGGAGGTTTGCCCTCACACCCTGGTGAGGTGCCCTATGTATGGATGGGAGTGGTCACAGGTTCTGACTCCGTGGTTAGTGATGTCAGAGTTGTGCCAGCCCCCAAAGGATACATAAGGCACAGCACTGTGTCAAGAGTTAGTTGCTGGAGGAGGAGTAAGAGAAGGAGCAGTTCAAGAGTTATGTTATAGTAGCTGAATAAGGAGACTGTGTCCAGGGACCTGGCACAGAATAAGACATCCCTGCGGGGATAGGGAATCCCTATTATTAGGAGGACATTACCTTTCAAAGGGTAGTGCGGTGAACAATGGAGGGCTGAGTACACCCCATTGTGGAGGGCAGCTTGCCCACCGTGCAATAAAGATGATGCTGATTACAGAAACCCTCGTGTGTAAGAGTGAAGTGATTGCACAGGGGGCTGCACCACAGAGGAGTTCCTCACCAGGACCATCCACAAGCTCACGCTGGGATCCTGATGAGGTGGAGGCACTGCACTGGATATAGGTAGGACTCTGCACACTACCTCAGCTGCCTGCCTGGAGGGGTCATCCCCATACACCATCATGCAGGAGACTCAGGAGTCCTGTAGCCAACAGGTGCACCACCAGACACAATCACACTGTAATGGGGACTGGTTAGACCACAGGGGCCAATATGAGATTGGGTGGGTCAGGCCAGTCCAGAAAACCCGTTACATATGTATATGTGTCAAAATGGAGTGCTATTGAGCGTGGCATATGTATACAACAGACGACAGAAGCCCAATGCTACATCCAACATGACAGAAATACACAGTAAAATACTTATATATTCTCTTGAAATAGGGTCATTTAGTTTAACCCTTTTGCCAAAGCGCTGTAAGCTTGCGAGCCACGTCAAGGCAGACACCTGTTCGCAAGTCCTAACACTACCAGATAAAATACTAATATACCTCTATTAGGATTAAAATTCTCATTTACCTCTATTAGGAGGGAGAAAGACCACAGTGGGTCTATATCCAACAGAATGAGGCCCTTGCAAACTAGGGAAGTGGGGAGGGGCGGGCTTAAAACCTGGGAAGGAGGAGCCACTAACCTCCAGCAGCTGAAACAGCTGAGAATAGGTTAACAAAACACAGAACCCCAGCAAGCTCTTTTTGGGAACTATTCTGGTTATTAATAAATTCCAGTTTATATTATTCATTGTACGGAACTGGCGCTTCTTTCTATTTTGGTTTGTAGTTTATTATGGTCAGGCTTGACCATTTAGAAGCATTGCCTCTTCCGTACAGACTGTTCCTATGCTAACATCAATATTTCATCTTCATATTTAATATTAACTGCACTTCACCTTCACAACATTTATAACTTTTTGCACATCACGCTTATTTCTATCACAAACTAGCGCTACTATTTGTTTTTGTGTGTGTGTATATATATATATATATATATATATATATATATAGTGTTCGACAATGCTATACATTTACACGCCAGGGGCGAGTGGATTTAACCTCTGGGCGAGCAACTATTGGCCCAAGCAGCACATGTTTGTTTTTTTAAATTTTCCCTGCTCGCGCTGGCTGAAAAAAAAAAAAAACTCCCCTTACCTGACAGCTGTTTGGTGCGCGCTCCCAGGCTTTGTGGGCACGCGGCCAGGCTCTATATGAGCCTGCCCCCAACGAGCGGCCATTCTTTTTCCAGATCGTTGGATACGGTAAGTATTCTCTGCCTCTTTCCTGCTGCCTCCCCATGCACTCACCCCCGTGGCCCCTCTGCCTCCGTCCTGCTGCCTCCCCATGCTCACGCCCGTGGCCCCTCTGCCTCCTCCCCATGCCCCCTGCACTCACCCCCGTGGCCCCCTCTGCCTCCATCCTGCTGCCTCCAGCCGTTCTGTTGCTCCCCTGTCCCCTCAGGTCCCCGCTTCCCATGACAGCCCGCAGTGCGGGAGATGGGAGCGGGGATGTCCCCCAAGGTCCCCGCTTCCCCCCCGATCCCTGTGACAGCCCGCGGGGCGGTAGATGGGAGCGGGGATGTCCCCCAAGGTCCCCGCTTCCCCCAGATCCCTGTGACAGCCCACGGGGCGGGAGATGGGAGCGGGGATGTCCCCCAAGGTCCCCGCTTCCCCCCGATCCCTGACAGCCCGCAGGGCGGGAGATGGGTGCGGGCATGTCCCCCAAGGTCCCCGCTTCCCCCCCAGTCCCACAAGCGGGAGATGGGTGCGTGGGGGGGGAGGGGGGAGCGTGGTGGTGCTGGTTGCGGCCTTTCCTCCCCCCCGTGTGTAGAGAGTGTGTGTGTGTGTGTGTGTATATATGGGAGAATGTGTGTGTGTATGGGAGTATGTGTGTGACACCAGAGGTACCCCCCACCAGTCAGTCACCCACCCTCTCTCCCCCCCCTCACACTCTCTCTCCCCCTCACACTCTCTCTCCCCCCCACACTCTGGATCTCTTATTTACCCTATATATCTTAACTGCCCTATACTACACCGAAATAACCTATACTGCTTTCTTCCATATCAGACTCAAGCTTCACACGGAAGACATCGGAATCCCCCCTAACCCAGAAGACAGATAGGGAACACCTCCCCTCCAATGTATAACATTGCGGGAATGAGGGTACATGGACATTGAGGGACTGCGGATCAGGTAAGATCCCAGGCGGGATTGCTGCTTTAGATATTGTGAAGTGAGGACGTCCAGACACTGGTTAAGGGGTTTAGGAAACTAGTCATTCACACCTGTTTTTTTTTTTCTAGATCCGACATTTACACACACACACACACACACACACACACACACACACACACACACACACACACACACACACACACACACACACACACACACACACACACACACACACACACACACACACACACACACACACACACACACGTAACAAGGACTAATTGTAGTATAATGTAATACAATAAATACATTTATGTCAAAAACGAATGTTGTTCTGACTAGGAATTTATTAAATGTATTTTAAATATATATTTTATTTTAAAGCGGGGTTGGGGGCGGGACTAGGGTTGGGGGCAGGACTAGGTGGCGAGTAGATTTTTTGGTTGGGCGAGTAGATTTTTGGGTGATTTGTCGAACACTGTATATATATATATATGTAATGGTTCTTGGCCCCCACCCAATCTCACATTGGCCCCTGTGGTCTTCTGGCCCCATTACATGTCTGTATAGTATGTGGTGCACCTGCTGGCTTACAGGACTCCTGAGTCTCCCGCTGGGTATTATTGGGGATATCACCATGACAGGCATCTGAGGTAGTGTTCTGAGTCCTACTCACATTCGGTACAGCGCCTCCACCCCATCAGGATCTCTCCGGCAGCAGGGGGAAGTATCGGATGGGGAACTCCTTCTAGGTGCATCTTGATGCTGAATGACTCCACACTCACACAGAAGGGATCTTTTGAATCAGGGCATCTTTAATGTCATCTCCATAGGCAGACTGCCCCTCATTGCGGCAGACACTTAGCCGCTCATTTCTTTGGAATACTCCATGCAGAAGGTTCCTCCTCTCTTAATTGAGTTGTTCTCCACCTCTCCCCTAAGGGAGGTCCACCAGCTTTGCCAGGTCCCTGGACACAGTGTGTAATCAGCTTGCACTGAAGTATCTGACAGGCAGACTTGCACTGCTGCAGACACTTCACTCAGGAACATAAGAACAGAACCACTAACTTTAGGCAGTTCCGTGTCTTATATAGCCTCAGAAACAGACCCACCTCTGTGTCACTAACAGTGAACACAAAGCATGTTGTCACTTCCTTTGATACATATGACACTTCACCAGGGTTTTGAGGGCAAACCTCCATGATTGTTACTGGCAACCCTGCATACTTACCAGGATTACTGCCAGCATGAAAGAGATATGTACACCAATTTTACACATGGCTACATATATATATATATATATATATATATATATATATATATATATATATATATATATATATATATATACATACATACACATTCCCAGTAAGATATATTTACATTCCCAGTAAGATATCTATCTATATTACTTGCAATGTGGGGTATGGAGATACCTATACTCTAAGACCCTAACACATGAGTCAGGGTTAACCAAGTGGGCTTAACCTTTATTATAAACCTGGTTAACCCCTTCCCCGCCACAGATCCCTACGAATGTTTCATCAGAAATGAAAAGCTTTAAATTCAAAGGGCCGACCGTAGCAATTTCAGCGCCCTGTGTGGAGAGAAATTTGGAACCCCCCGCCTTGCTAGAGTGCTCCCCCTTTCCCCCCACACTGACTCTCACCCCCCCACTGACATATTTACTCTCCCCCCTACATTACTCTCTCCCCCTCATACACACTCTTTCCCCTCACTGACACACTCTCCCTCCCTAACTAACACAAACACACAGACACACAAAGACGTACATAGCCTCCCCTCTTTCCTACTGCCCATGCTGCTTCCTGCTTCTCTGCGCCATCTCAAGCCTCCTGAGAGCTCCTCATGATTGGCTGCATTAACCAGCAGGGGAAGCAAATGGGCCTGCCTTCCTACCTAACTCTACCTCCTTACTCACTTTTACTTTAGCAACAATCCTTAGCCGATTTCAAATTGCGCCCACCCCCCCAATTCCGCTTGATACTCAAACTGGATCCTGAACCACTTTAGCAAACCCGTCCAAAAGCAGCCGGGCCACATCCCTATTGGGGTACCTTTCCAGCCATGGCGCCATACTTTCGCCGATTATCGGGGATGACGCCTTCCTGACCAGCCTTCTGCCCGGCTCCCCTAAACCCGCGTCCACCCTCACTGAAACACTGGGCCTGGAAATGCTGCCCCCACACGTGGAGCATGCATGCCTGAAACGACACTTGTTGTACTCGCAATGGGCATCAATGAATGCCCAACAAACGCACGACAGGCTCATGTCCAGCATGCCCGTCGATTTCCCCCCCACTAAATGGGGATGGCCCCTCCACCCTGATCCACTCGATCCATACCCTTCATGTCCCAAGAAATCTGGCCCTACCTTAATGCCATCTTTTGCCTGAACTTCTCATCATATGTCCACCAACCCATAACGATGTGCCTGTGCTGTAACGTTCTGCCCCCACCGCAGACGGCCGTCTCGCCAGCCAGGGCTGCCAACAGGGGATAACAAAAGATACAGGTGTCCCAGGCCCCGTGAGTCAGGGGGCCCAGCCGCCCGGTCACCACGGGGTAAAAGGATTTAGCGCGCTCGCGATCCTCCACGCAGCGCGCTTGTCTGCACAACGAAGAAAGAAAAACAAACTTCCCCCCTCTCCTGATTGGCTGGTGCGTGCTGGCACACTGCCAGGATTTTTTTGGGGCCCGCACCAAGCTCTATACGAGCCTGCAAAGCGAGGCCCGCCTTTTCCTGCATGGAGCAAGTGGTAAGTACAGTTCCATGCCTCCCTTGCTTCCATGCCCCCCTGCACCGATTTCCCCGCCCACTGCTCCAGTTCCCCCCCCCCTGCTCTGATTTCCCCCGTGTGTATTTGAGAGTGTCTGAGGGTGTGTGTCTGAGTGAGTGTGTGAGTGTGTGTGTGAGTGTCAGAGCATGAATGTGTGTGTGAGTGTTTGAGTGTCTGAGTGTGTGTCTGTGAGTCTGTGAATAAATACAGACACCAACCCACAGTCAGTCAGTCACCCAACCACCCGTCAGTCAATCACCCAAGTGTCACCCACCCAAGTGTCAGTCATTCACTCACCCAAGAGTCAGTCACCCACCCCATCCACTCTCTGTATCATTCTTTCACCCACACTGTCTTATTTTAACTGCCCTATACCTACACCGAAATAACCTATACTGCTTTCTTCCAGATCTGACTCTCAAGCTTCACACACAAGATATCGGAATCCCCCTAAGGGCTGGGACCCGCTGCGCTCGGCGGCGCGGGCGGCCACACGAGAGTTCCCCACCAGCAGGGGAATCCTCCCGAGCCAGTCCCGGTCCCCCCTGGCTGCACAGCTCACTACACACTGTGACGCGTCAGCCGCTAGGGGATACAAGAGAATTGTAAACCCTAGCTTCGACGCGTCACGTGGTGTGGCTGTGAGCCAATGAGGGAAGGCTTCGGGAGGAGGAGAGGCTTCGGGGAGCGGGGAGGAGTGTGGAGGGGAAGCAGCGTGAGTGCCTGTCTGTGTATGTGTGTGCCTGAGTGCCTGCCTCTGTTTCTGTGTGTATATGAGTGCCTGCGTGTGTGTGTGTGTTGCTTGTGATTACTTCCATCAGCAGCTCCAGCCCGAGCCCGTGAGGAGGGGGAGGGGAGGGAGAGTAGCGGGTCCCTCCGCTCAAGCCACGCCCCCTCCCGCTCAAGCCTCCCACTCCCGCCCCCTACAGACCGCATATCGCGGTCTGTGTATGTCAGCGCCCCGCCTGTCTGCAGTGCGGGAGCGCTGACGGAGGGAGCGGGGCCTTAGCCTAACCCAGAAAGACAGGTAGGGAACACCCCAGGCCTTTTGTCACATAGGATGTAGCATTGGGTATCTTTGTCTTTTGTTGCAAATATTAAAATAAACAGATTGCATTGTAATTTTTTTCCCATAATAACAATAACAAAAAAACAGTTAAGTAAAAGTAGCCCCCCTGCCCAATACATTTATTAAACACCCCAACAGCTAAGGCATATACCCCACAGAGCTTACACTAAATTATACCTGTGTTACCGGGAGAGAATGGGACCCCCCAGGGTCACACATAACCGCCCCTGCGCTTAAGGCCGAGCAGCGCGTATAGCGATAGCTGTTATTATTTATGTCAGTGGCAGACACCTTGATGGTAAAGGTTACGCAGTTTGTAATGGGTTTGTTAATCGCCGAATGAAACATTACATGTTAGATATTTGCACAAAGGAAACTACATTCTGCCGCCATCTTATGTTATAAAAGTAACTTTCGGGGGGGTGGGGGAGGGAGCCACGTCCTGAGGGCAAAGCCCCCCCCTCTCTATCAATCACTTGTCTTATGAACGGCATCTGCAATACACCTCAGGTGGGTGGTTACTGTAACATCGCACCTTTCCACCCCAGCAATTTCTCTTTAATGACATATGGGATAAAGATAATTAATATTTATATAAAACATTTCTATGAACATCTTGCGTTGCTTGTCCTCATCACGTGAGGTCCTACTAAGCCACGCCCCCGACAGGGACACTCTATGACACGCCCCTGGAAGTAACCCCGCTGCTGCTGGTTATTATTATTATTACTGGGATTGGCTGCTGCTGGTTATTATTAGTGATTGGCTGCTGCTGGTCACGTGGTCGCTTTGGCTGCTACTGGTCACGTGGTCGCTCTAGACCGGAGGCACATGAGCAGCAGGAAGCAATCCCTTCTCAGCCGGGCAGAGAGCAGCCGCAGCAGCAACGTCTCCCACACATGCAGCAGCTGGGAGGGGCCGGAAGAGTCCGGCAGGATCCCCCCTCTGCGGTGAGTGTCCGCGCGCTGCCGCCTGTATAGCTGCCCCCCCTTTCAGCAGGGACTTAGGCGGGGGCTCAAACACGCCCCCTGAGCCTCTCCTGCTAACCAATGAGCGAGCCCCGCTGCTGCAGGGGAAGAATCCCCACACATTGTAACTCAGGGAACCTCCTTTACCGGAGCGCGCCTCCTGTATCACGTGATCAGGGCCACTGCGGCTAACAACACAGGGATTGTGGGTAACAGGTGACGCAGCTTCAGACACGCCCCTTTATCCCCGCCCCCCCAACTACCTCCGGTCTCTCTTCCTGCAGCTACTGTAACTGGGGAATCGGCTGCACGCGCCGCCAGTCTTGCAGCGGAGGTACTGGGGCCTTAGCCCAAGTCTGGTAAAAAAAAAATGAATGTGTTTTTTTTTTTTTTTTTAATAAATAATAAATTACACAAACACACACGCACACCCATATACATACAGAAACACACTCAATACTGCATACACTCAACACTGCATACACTCAACACAGTATACTCACGAAAAGCATGCGGCACGCGCATTCGCATTTCCGATTCCTCCCCCTTCACAGATCCAAACCCCCTCCTTCACACATCCAACCCCCCCCTTCACACATCCAAACCCCCCCTTCACAGATCCAAACCCCCCCTTCACAGATCCAAACCCCCCCTTCACAGATCCAAACCCCCCCTTCACAGATCCACCCCCCCCTTCACACATCCAACCCCCCCTTCACACATCCAACCCCCCCTTCAC
The DNA here is from genome assembly GCF_040206685.1 of Ascaphus truei. Lineage (NCBI taxonomy): Eukaryota > Metazoa > Chordata > Amphibia > Anura > Ascaphidae > Ascaphus > Ascaphus truei. Next base: position 36,002,263 of record NC_134497.1, on the reverse strand, counting down.
ACATCCAACCCCCCCTTCACACATCCAACCCCCCTTCACACATCCAACCCCCCCCCTTAACACATCCAATCCCCCTTCACACATCCAATCCCCCTTCACACATCCAATCCCCCTCCCCCTTCACACATCCAATCCCCTCCCCCTTCACACATCCAACCCCCCCTTAACACATCCAATCCCCCTTCACACATCCAATCCCCCTTCACACATCCAATCCCCCTTCACACATCCAATCCCCCTTCACACATCCAATCCCCCTTCACACATCCAATCCCCCTTCACACATCCAATCCCCCTTCACACATCCAATCCCCCTTCACACATCCAATCCCCCTTCACACATCCAATCCCCCTTCACACATCCAATCCCCCTCCCCCTTCACACATCCAATCCCCCTCCCCCTTCACACATCCAATCCCCCTCCCCCTTCACACATCCAATCCCCCTCCCCCTTCACACATCCAATCCCCCTCCCCCTTCACACATCCAATCCCCCTCCCCCTTCACACATCCAATCCCCCTCCCCCTTCACACATCCAATCCCCCTCCCCCTTCACACATCCAATCCCCCTCCCCCTTCACACATCCAATCCCCCTCCCCCTTCACACATCCAATCCCCCTCCCCCTTCACACATCCAATCCCCCTCCCCCTCCCCCTTCACACATCCAATCCCCCTCCCCCTTCACACATCCAATCCCCCTCCCCCTTCACACATCCAATCCCCTCCCCCTTCACACATCCAATCCCCCTCCCCCTTCACACATCCAATCCCCCTCCCCCTTCACACATCCAATCCCCCTCCCCCTTCACACATCTAATCCCCCTCCCCCTTCACACATCCAATCCCCCTCCCCCTTCACACATCCATTCCCCCTCCCCCTTCACACATCCAATCCCCCTCCCCCTTCACACATCCAATCCCCCTCCCCCTTCACACATCCAATCCCCTCCCCCTTCACACATCCAATCCCCCTCCCCCTTCACACATCCAATCCCCCTCCCCCTTCACACATCCAATCCCCCTCCCCCTTCACACATCCAATCCCCCTCCCACTTCACACATCCAATCCCCCTCCCCCTTCAGACATCCAATCCCCCTCCCCCTTCACACATCCAATCCCCCTCCCCTTCACACATCCAATCCCCCTCCCCCTTCACACATCCAATCCCCCTCCCCCTTCACACATCCAATCCCCCTCCCCCTTCACACATCCAATCCCCCTCCCCCTTCACACATCCAATCCCCCTCCCCCTTCACACATCCAATCCCCCTCCCCCTTCACACATCCAATCCCCCTCCCCCTTCACACATCCAATCCCCCTCCCCCTTCACACATCCAATCCCCCCCCCTTCACACATCCAATCCCCCCCTTCACACATCCAATCCCCCCCCCTTCACACATCCAATCCCCCCCCTTCACACATCCAATCCCCCCCTTCACACATCCAATCCCCCCCTTCACACATCCAATCCCCCCCCTTCACAGATCCAATCCCCCCCCTTCACACATCCAATCCCCCCCCTTCACACATCCAATCCCCCCCCTTCACACATCCAATCCCCCCCTTCACACATCCAATCCCCCCCCTTCACACATCCAATCCCCCCCCCCCTTCACACATCCAATCCCCCCCCTTCACACATCCAACCCCCCCCTTCACACATCCAATCCCCCCCCCTTCACACATCCAATCCCCCCCCTTCACACATCCAATCCCCCCCCCTTCACACATCCAATCCCCCCCCTTCACACATCCAATCCCCTCCCCTTCACACATCCAATCCCCCCCCTTCACACATCCAATCCCCCCCCTTCACACATCCAATCCCCCCCCCTTCACACATCCAATCCCCCTCCCCCTTCACACATCCATCCCCCTCCCCCTTCACAAATCCAATCCCCCTCCCCCTCACACATCCAATCCCCCTCCCCCTTCACACATCCAATCCCCCTCCCCCTTCACACATCCAATCCCCCTCCCCCTTCACACATCCAATCCCCCTCCCCCTTCACACATCCAATCCCCCTCCCCCTTCACACAACCAATCCCCTCCCCCTTCACACATCCAATCCCCCTCCCCTTCACACATCCAATCCCCCCTCCCCCTTCACACATCCAATCCCCCTCCCCCTTCACACATCCAATCCCCCTCCCCCTTCACACATCCAATCCCCCTCCCCTTCACACATCCAATCCCCCTCCCCCCAATCCCCCAATCCAATCCCCCTCCCCTTCACACATCCAATCCCCCTCCCCCCAATCCCCAATCAATCCCCCTCCCCTTCACACATCCAATCCCCCTCCCCCTTCACACATCCAATCCCCCTCCCCCTTCACACATCCAATCCCCCTCCCCCTTCACACATCCAATCCCCTCCCCTTCACACATCCAATCCCCCTCCCCCTTCACACATCCAACCCCCCTCCCCCTTCACACATCCAATCCCCCTCCCCCTTCACACATCCAATCCCCCCCCCTTCACACATCCAATCCCCCCCCCTTCACACATCCAATCCCCCCCCCTTCACACATCCAACTCCCCCCCTTCACACATCCAATCCCCCCCTTCACACATCCAACCCCCCCCCCTTCACACATCCAATCCCCCCCTTCACACATCCAATCCCCCCCCTTCACACATCCAATCCCCCCCCTTCACACATCCAATCCCCCCCCTTCACACATCCAATCCCCCCCTTCACACATCCAATCCCCCCTTCACACATCCAATCCCCCCCTTCACACATCCAATCCCCCCCCTTCACACATCCAATCCCCCCCTTCACACATCCAATCCCCCCTTCACACATCCAATCCCCCCCCTTCACACATCCAACCCCCCCTTCACACGTCCAATCCCCCCCCCTTCACACATCAACCCCCCCCCCCCTTCACACATCCAATCCCCCCCCTTCACACATCCAATCCCCTCCCCTTCACACAATCCAATCCCCCCCCCTTCACACATCCAATCCCCCCCCTTCACACATCCAATCCCCCCCCCTTCACAGATCCAATCCCCCCCCCTTCACAGATCCAATCCCCCCCCCTTCACACATCCAATCCCCCCCCCTTCACAGATACAATCCCCCCACTTCACAGATCCAATCCCCCCCACTTCACAGATCCAACCCCCCCCCTTCACACATCCAATCCCCCCCCTTCACACATCCAATCCCCCCCCCCCTTCACACATCCAATCCCCCCCCCTTCACACATCCAATCCCCCCCCCCTTCACACATCCAATCCCCCCCTTCACACATCCAATCCCCCCTTCACAGATCCAATCCCCCCCTTCACAGATCCAATCCCCCCCCTTCACAGCTCCAATCCCCCCCTTCACAGATCCAATCCCCCCCCTTCACAGATCCAATCCCCCCCTTCACAGATCCAATCCCCCCCCTTCACAGATCCAATCCCCCCCTTCACAGATCCAATCCCCCCCTTCACAGATCCAACCCCCCCCTTCACAGATCCAACCCCCCCCCCTTCACAGATCCAACCCCCCCCTTCACAGATCCAATCCCCCCCCTTCACAGATCCAATCCCCCCCCCCTTCACAGATCCAATCCCCCCCCTTCACAGATCCAATCCCCCCCATTCACAGATCCAATCCCCCCCCCCTTCACAGATCCAATCCCCCCCCCCTTCACAGATCCAATCCCCCCCCCTTCACAGATCCAATCCCTCCCCCTTCACACATCCAATCCCCCTCCCCCTTCACACATCCAATCCCCCTCCCCCTTCACACATCCAATCCCCCTCCCCCTTCACACATCCAATCCCCCTCCCCCTTCACACATCCAATCCCCCTCCCCCTTCACACATCCAATCCCCCTCCCCCTTCACACATCCAATCCCCCTCCCCTTCACACATCCAATCCCCCTCCCCCTTCACATATCCAATCCCCCTCCCCCTTCACATATCCAATCCCCCTCCCCCTTCACACATCCAATCCCCCTCCCCTTCACACATCCAATCCCCCTCCCCCTTCACACATCCAATCCCCCTCCCCTTCACACATCCAATCCCCCTCCCCCTTCACACATCCAATCCCCCTCCCCCTTCACACATCCAATCCCCCTCCCCCTTCACACATCCAATCCCCCCCCCTTCACACATCCAATCCCCCCCCTTCACACATCCAATCCCCCCCGTTCACACATCCAATCCCCCCCTTCACACATCCAATCCCCCCCCTTCACACATCCAATCCCCCCTTCACACATCCAATCCCCCCCCTTCACACATCCAATCCCCCCCCATTCACACATCCAATCCCCCCCCTTCACACATCCAATCCCCCCCCTTCACACATCCAACCCCCCCCTTCACACATCCAACCCCCCCCCTTCACACATCCAATCCCCCCCCTTCACACATCCAATCCCCCCCCCTTCACACATCCAATCCCCCCCCCTTCACACATCCAATCCCCCCCCTTCACACATCCAATCCCCCCCTTCACACATCCAATCCCCCCCCTTCACACATCCAATCCCCCCCCCTTCACACATCCAATCCCCCCCCTTCACACATCCAATCCCCCCCCTTCACACATCCAATCCCCCCCTTCACACATCCAATCCCCCCCCTTCACACATCCAATCCCCCCCCTTCACACATCCAATCCCCCCCCTTCACACATCCAACCCCCCCCTTCACACATCCAACCCCCCCCCTTCACACATCCAATCCCTCCCCCTTCACACATCCAATCCCTCCCCCTTCACACATCCAATCCCCCCCCTTCACACATCCAATCCCCCCCCTTCACACATCCAATCCCCCCCCTTCACACATCCAATCCCCCCCCCTTCACACATCCAATCCCCTCCCCTTCACACATCCAATCCCTCCCCTTCACACATCCAATCCCCCCCCTTCACACATCCAATCCCCCTCCCCCTTCACACATCCAATCCCCTCCCCCTTCACACATCCAATCCCCCTCCCCCTTCACACATCCAATCCCCTCCCCCTTCACACATCCAATCCCCCTCCCCCTTCACACATCCAATCCCCCTCCCCCTTCACACATCCAATCCCCCTCCCCCTTCACACATCCAATCCCCCTCCCCTTCACACATCCAATCCCCCTCCCCCTTCACACATCCAATCCCCCTCCCCCTTCACACATCCAATCCCCCTCCCCCTTCACACATCCAATCCCCCTCCCCCTTCACACATCCAATCCCCCTCCCCCTTCACACATCCAATCCCCCTCCCCCTTCACACATCCAATCCCCCTCCCCCTTCACACATCCAATCCCCCTCCCCCTTCACACATCCAATCCCCCTCCCCCTTCACACATCCAATCCCCTCCCCCTTCACACATCCAATCCCCCTCCCCCTTCACACATCCAATCCCCTCCCCCTTCACACATCCAATCCCCCTCCCCCTTCACACATCCAATCCCCTCCCCCTTCACACATCCAATCCCCCTCCCCCTTCACACATCCAATCCCCCTCCCCTTCACACATCCAATCCCCTCCCCCTTCACACATCCAATCCCCCTCCCCCTTCACACATCCAATCCCCCTCCCCTTCACACATCCAATCCCCCTCCCCCTTCACACATCCAATCCCCCTCCCCCTTCACACATCCAATCCCCCTCCCCCTTCACACATCCAATCCCCCTCCCCCTTCACACATCCAATCCCCCTCCCCCTTCACACATCCAATCCCCCTCCCCCTTCACACATCCAATCCCCCTCCCCCTTCACACATCCAATCCCCCTCCCCCTTCACACATCCAATCCCCCTCCCCCTTCACACATCCAATCCCCCTCCCCCTTCACAGATCCAATCCCCCCCCCCCTTCACGGGCCGTGGGAGGGAGGCAGTGACTGTGTGGGTGGCAGACAGTGGGTGGGAGACAGTGACCTTTTGCAGTGACTGGGTGGGAGGCGGGGGTGACTGGGTGGGAGGCGGGGGTGTCAGGGAGCCGGTGGGTGACTGGGGGTGGGGCTAGTTTTGCTGATAGGGTGGCTGGGGAGGTTGCGGGGCGGAGTCGCCGGTGGCTTGTGTGGAGGTGAGAAGAGCCGGGTTTGGGTGAGGGAGGGTAGTTGTGCCGATGGGGAGGTTGCGGAGTGGCCGGTTTTGGGTGAGGCGGGGGGGTAGTTGTGCTGATGGGGTAGCTGGGGAGGTAGCGGAGTGGCTGGGTTTGGGTGAGGGGGGGGGGGGGGTAGTTGGGCTGATTGGGAGGTTGCGGAGCGGAGAGGTGAGAAGCGCTGGGTTTGGCTGAGGCGTGCCGGGGGTAGTTTGGGTGAGGCGGGGGGGGGGTAGTTGTGCTGATGGGGTAGCTGGGGAGGTTTCAGAGCGGTCGGGTTTGGGTGAGGCGGGGGGGTAGTTGGGCTGATGCGGTAGCTGGGGAAGTTGCGGAGTGGCCGGGTGAGGCGGGGGGGGGGGAGTTGGGGTAGTTGTGCGGATTGGGAGGTTGTGGAGCGGAGAGGTGAGAAGCGCTGGGTTTGGGGGATATATATATATATATATATATATATATATATATATATATATATATATATATATATATATATATATATATATATATATATATATATATATATATATATAAGGAGAGAGCGCACCCATAGCGTATAAAAGTTTTAATGAGGGGGGGGAGGGGGAGAGAGGGGGGTAAAAAACGCACTTACAAAAAATGCATTAAAATCAAGCATATGTGATATACATAATCACCACCATCCGGTTTAGCTGAGACTCTTGGGGCACTCCTACGCTCCGTTGGTAAGGGGCAACGTCACTGCAGATTCCAGGGCTGGTAGCACCATCCGGTCAAGCTGCAGGCTTCAGGGGCCGTCCCAAGCTCCGTTGGTAATGGAGCACCGTCCCAGCAGATTCACAAAGCAGGTAGGCTATGAAAATGTCCAAGAAAGAGGTCCCGTATAATGCTGCCTCTAGCATTTGTGCCTGGATCAATACGCTCCAACGCTTAGTGTGGACTCCAATGTCTCTGCGTCTGACGTCACGACGCTCCCTGACGCGTTTCGTCAGTCACGGCTAACTTTCTCAAAGGGATGTCACAAGAGGGGGAGGTCCGGTATTATATATACAACCTCAAAGTGGTAATTAAAGGAAATCTCCTTGATGAATTTGGCCTTGATGAACTATGTTATGCCAGTCTATGTGTAATATAAATCTAATATACATTTATGGATATTTTTTTTATATAATGTTTTTTATTAATGAGCTTGTATGTATATGTTTTGTATACTATGTGTCATCTATCCAAAATACAATACGATGTACACTGGCGACACACTTTATTCGAGCTCGGCTAGTGCCACGAATTCGGGTATACCCGGGTGTATTGAGGTTTGTGACTGTTTTCTGCCCGAGTGCATTGAGGTATTTTCCAGGCAGGGATTGAAGCATTTTATTCCCGCTGGCTGCAATAATGCACAGTATATATATATATATACTGCATTACAATTCATGAATTTATGCCATCTGGTAGACACGCGAAGCATTGCAGCCTATTAAATCCTAATCATTATCATTTAACAGATCAGCCGCCCGTCAGCCAGGCATGAACCCAGGCTGGGAAGGCAAACACAACGGGGCTTGTCAGAGGTGAGGAGCGGCGCATTCCAGGTATCTGCCAGGTACATACTGGGTATTTGCTCGAATAAAGTGTGTCGGTGCAGTAGACTGGTATTTAGAGTTAAATCTTGCTTTCTCCTCCGATCCCTTTAGGGTTAATTACCTGTATTTTATGTAAGTGTAAGTGTGTATATATGTGTGTAGCAGCACGAAAAACGAATGCAGCTGAGTAGGGGAGGAGATTTCCTTTAATTACCACTTTGAGGTTGTATATATAATACCGGACCTCCCCCTCTTGTGACATCCCTTTGAGAAAGTTAGCCGTGACTGACGAAACGCGTCAGGGAGCGTCGTGACGTCAGACGCAGAGACATTGGAGTCCACACTAAGCGCTGGAGCGTATTGATCCAGGCACAAGTGCTAGAGGCAGCATTATACGGGACCTCTTTCTTGGACATTTTCATAGCCTACCTGCTTTGTGAATCTGCTGGGACGGTGCTCCATTACCAACGGAGCTTGGGACGGCCCCTGAAGCCTGCAGCTTGACCGGATGGTGCTACCTGCCCTGGAATCTGCAGTGACGTTGCCCCTTACCAACGGAGCTTAGGAGTGCCCCAAGAGTCTCAGCTAAACCGGATGGTGGTGATTATGTATATCACATATGCTTGATTTTAATGCATTTTTTGTAAGTGCGTTTTTTACCCCCCTCTCTCCCCCTCCCCCCCTCATTAAAACTTTTATACGCTATGGGCGTGCGCTCTCTCCTCTTCTTTTCTTTTTAGATACCTTGTGGACATGGTTGGTCCATACTGAGAGCTGCCGGAGACCCTGCATACCAGCACCTATACTAATCATTGGACTATTTGAGGACTGGTTTATCCTTTTTTGCGTTTTATATTATTTTATTGTTCATGTTTTTGTGGGCCTGATATCATTATAGGTCCACACTATTATTATATGTGTATATATGTATTGCTTATGTAATTAAGACATTTACATCATATCGTTATAGCACAGCTTATCTCCCTGTTGTTTTATATTATATATATATATATATATATATATATATATATATATATATATATATATATATATATATATATATATATATATATATATATATATATATATATATATATATATATATATATATATATATATATATATATATATATATACAGGCATACCCCGGTTTAAGTACACTCACTTTAAGTACACTCGCGAGTAAGTACATCTCGCTCGATAGGCAAACGGCAGCTCACGCATGCGCCAGTCAGCACGTCCTGAACAGCAATATCGGCTCCCTACCTGCACCGAAACTGTGCGCAAGCGGGGAGACTATAGAGCCTGATACAAATGCGTTATTTACATCAGTTATGCACGTATATGACGATTGCAGTACAGTACATGCATCGATAAGTGGAAAAAAGGTAGTGCTTCACTTTAAGTACATTTTCGCTTTACATACATGCTCCGGTCCCATTGCGTACGTTAATGTGGGGTATGCCTGTATATATATATATATATATATATATTTCGACAAACCTATACATTTGCTCGCCCCGGGCGAGTGGATTTAACCCCCGGGCGAGTAAATATTGGCCCAAGCAGCACACGTTTGGTACTAGGTGGCGAGTAGATTTTTTTGTGATTTGTCAACCACTGTATATATACACACACATTGTTAGGTCCAGTCTACCTGACCAGACCTTAGAGCAGGCAACTTCTTCTACTCGACCCGGGGAGATTCATCACGCAGCTGCTATATGCTTCTGGTCTCAGATATGATAGTCGAGCTCGGAGAAGCAAAGATTCAATGCACACAATGCACAATGATTTCTTTCCTCTTTTTAATATGTCATCAAGGCAGTTCTTTTATACCCAAGACAAGGACAATACATCGTGTGTCAATTTCGTACATCTGTTACAAATTCAGTTCCCATGTATAGATCATACATCTAAAATGACATATATCATCTGGCCTAAATTAGTAGAAATATGGATCAAAGGTCAATAACTACTAATGGGGTCAGAAACAAGACTAGTGATCTTGTTTCTTATGTAATAGATATCCTGGGACATCTGGTCCACAGCTAGAATACTTTTACCATTTGGTCTCTGAGAGAACAAAGCTTGACACATATTTATTTTAACCTGTTCAGTCCCTGAAAAGAACAGAGCTGGCAGATACAGTTTTTAACCTTACATTCCCTCCTTTTGTTCTGGAAGAACAATCCAATCGACCAGTCCCATTTATTCTTCTACACACCACTCAGGAGAGGAAAAACTCCAAGGGAGAAACCTCTAAGAGACCATGGGGATGCAGAAACCTATCTCTTTTAGGTACCTCGTTTGATAATCAGAGATGAACATATGGGTGGTTGACGAGTACCAAGACTATTGGTATTTCTCGCTCTCATTGTGGGAAACATATACATAACTGTAGAGCTAGAAGCAGAAGCAGCTTTCTTTTGGCAAAAATAGAGCTGATTACACTTTTAGCCATCTGAATTAACATATACACACAAAGTAATAAACTTGCGATTGCCATGATTCCATAAAGAATTTTCAATCCCAACGCACCTAGCCAATTTCCAAGACCAAATGTCCAATCGAACCCTTTTGGTTCCTCTCGCATTCTAGATTGAATTTCTGGTAGAGTGTCCATGTCATGATGTATACTTTTTGATTGGTCATCAATATAAACACAACATTCTTTACCTACTAACTTACAAACCCCTCCTTGTGCTGCCAACAGATAATCTAGTGCCATACAATTTTGCAATACTGTTGCTCTAATTTGTTGCTATTTGCTACTGAGTCTTAAAATAGCGTCTTTAGTATCGTTAAAAACGGCATCTATATTGACTACTAAAAAATCCCCTTTTGCATATAAATCATACATTCCTAAAAAGGTATTAGACCTCCCGCAACTCTCTTAACTGAGCTACTTTTAATAATTAATGCCTTTCAATTTCGTATTCTTTGCTTAGGTAGGGGGAACATTATTTAAATTCTATTTATGAGCATAAGTGGGGGTTGGTGTGGGTTAATATTTCCTAGGAGCGACTGCCCAACACATACATCTTACATACTACATTTACTCAGAATATCGGAACAGACAAAATGGATGCCATAGTCAAAATGGCTGACTTGTGATCCTTTCCTTGTGGTTGACACACACCCTTCCCACCTTCCTCATATCCAATCTTCTCAGCCCCCTCGTATCCTTTAGAGACAGTCTTTTTAAAGAACGGTTAACCATATCATAGTCCTGCTGGACCAAAAAAATAGTCCCATAGTGCATAACTTGATTCCTATCTGGCCATTGTATCGGCCCAGTTGATTTCTTTTTTGGTCTCTTCTTCTGGGGGACTGCTGACATTTTCATCACCAAAAAGAGACATAGCATCGGTGAGGGGGTTGCAACACACTTCTGGACCAAAGTATTGCTGTTCATAACACAGAGAGTAATGAGTAGGACAAACATACATACAAAAACATCCACTAGCTTCGCTCCCAGCGAAATAATCTAACCACCAAGTCCCAACAAATCCCAACCCTCATCTCTACCTTTAAACACTAAAATCACTTTCCCAAATAACATAACCTGGTCTAGTTGCAGGATAATACTTTATCTATCCTTCTATCACAGAGTCAATAACTTCCCTAGGGCAAAGTCGTATTTCTACTCCCTTCGTAACCAGTTTCTTTTATATATATATAGTTCTACAAATATCTTATAGCATCTTGTCTTTTTCCAAGGGGTTAAATATAACTCTCGTGTTCCTGGGGTGCAACTTATTGGGTATGGATAGTACATTGGGTTACATTGCACATAAGATGTGGGCTTTGTTTACCAGGATTCCATTATATAACAAGAAGGTGTGCATATATGCTATACACAGGACAATAAAACAAAAGACATATTATTAAACAAAATATTCCTGTTACTACCCTATCATCTTAATGTGAACACCACTTATATAAACCTAACAGCATAAACATTGTAATTAAAATAATAAAACCTGTAAAAAAGGTTATTAAAAAGTTCAAAGTTCATATATTGAGGTCCGGATTTCTGGTACAAACTTTTCTCCTTCTTTGGTTAGTGCCGGGTTTTATTGTGACCCAAAACACCAACTGAAAATAACTGTGTCTTTAGGCCTTCCCTTCTGTATTGAGGTTTAATTTTGAAGCGACTGTGGGTGCACTTATGTAACATGGATCCAGGAAAATACTCTGACGGGGTAGCATCTGGAATGGGCCTCTCCACTTTAGATGAAAAGCGCTTTTGCGTCACCTTTATCTTCATCTAATTAGAAGGACTGCACCTGAACATGAGACACTCAAACAATTGCATTAGTTTCACACAATAGATGCTGATTAAAATCGTCTGTTTAGAGCATAATCATACAACATTAAATCTAAAATGTACCTGGGGTGACCATTGGTCTTCCCATGAGAAAAATTCTTTCTGATTGTCACGGTAGGCCAGGCCAAATACACCTTTATATTTAAGGGATCGGTCACAAGGCAAAACAGGCAGAAAAATACATTGCGGTTTATTCGGATAGGACCTTGGAAACACACAGAAACACAAGAAACAGAGAATATACTTTGGGGGACCTTATACTTATTAGGGAAATAACTTGGGGGGATTTGGGCTCAAAATCAAGGAGTTTGGGGGACACAGGGAAGCCCTAGTGTAATTCACCCTGCGCACTGTCAAATCATGCCTGCTTGCTGGGGAAAATTAAGTGACTACCAGCACTTTGGACCCCCCAACTCCTGCAACCAAAATAATTATATTTCCACCCAAATATCCCCCTAAAACTGACACACAAAATTTCACAGTTCAAGGGCTAATGGAACATGACATAGGAAATAACAGGGTCAGTTCACTTTCAAGCACTCCATATCTGAGCTGGGGCATTGGAATGCTTATTCACATGCTAATTCACCAACCTGGGTTTAAATCACAGGACAAGCACAATGCATTGTATGTTTAAAACACATACAACCAACATGTAGACACAAGAGCTTGCACTCCACCATTTGCACCTATCATGTGGGGTTCTAAAACCTTCTCTTCTCTAAGACACCAGCTAAGAATACCTTGCTGACAGGCCAAAATATCCCCTCCGTTTTCTATCATGTGCCAGGAGACTGCTCTGCAGCTATTTCTCATAAGGGGCCACCCATACAAGGCAATCCACTTATAAACTCGCACAGACAGCTACAGTCCCATGAGGCAAAGGGAATACACAGAGAATGCATTAACTAGCCCACTGGTCTTACACAGTTAATCCCACATACACAGTTCCTAGCTTATACCCCTAAGGGGGACAGTATCAAAGGGAAAAATTATAGGCAACACAGTAAGGTAAAATATTATACCCAAGAGCTGACAATCTCAGCCCTTGCCATTCGGTTTCAGGGGCAGCCAGCAATAATAACAGCAATAACACCCTCCTTTTGTTCACTTTTATTACATGTGAACAATATCACATAAAGGATAACAGCATTTAAAGCATAACCTTAATGGAATTGCTTGACGTATAGCAAAACTAACCTGAAACCTTTGGGTATAAAATTTACATTAAAAATCTCAAAAAAAACCCTACTGAATATAAATATAATCTGCTATAGTCTTCTGACAGAAACTTTTAGAACACCAAATAACATCTGGTTTGCTGAAAGAACAACCTGTAGCATAAAAACCTCATAGACACAGATTTAAAGGTGGGACACATTTGAGAGAAAAAGATGGTTAAAAAATGATAAAATATTAAATATTTGATCAACTTTGCAGAAAAATAATTCCACATAGAACCCTCTAGTATACAGGCAGACCTGGCTAGGGTCCCTTTTCCATGTATTTTTTTTTTTTTTACTGCTATTTCAGGGTCTGGACACTTATAAGAACCTCAGCACTAGAGTTTTTTTTTTTTTGTGCTGATTACATTGGACTAGTGGTTACTTTATCCACTTCACTGTTCGCACTGCAAGACACTAGTTTAGTGATTCTATGCAGTTAATCAGTGATCCAGAACATTACATTGTGCTCATACTATAGGTTCTGAGCATTTAATATCTGTTTTAATTCCCATCATTTTACACGGATATTAAAGATTTAAGTTTTAACCACTTTATTACCCACCCACCAGGTGTTTAGAGTGCTCATTCTAGGTTACTGTCCTCTGTTCATTTGAACTCTATATTAATCAATGTACAACTGTTTCCATTTCAAGCCATATAACAAGCTCAAATAACTTCTGGGCTTCCTGCCAAAACCTTGTAACAAAAAAAAGGTTAATTACTGGTTACTGCAATACAATTTAGGACAGCTTGAAATATGCAGCTCGTCACAGAGCCCGATAATGTTACTGGTATTCAAAAATTAAAACTGGATCTTTGTTAAACAGAAAATTATAGGCTTAATATATACTTTAGACAGTTTTAGTTACTGGTTATACACAAAAACAGCACAGAGTGCAGACACAAAACAAACAGAATTTTACGCTTCATTCACACATTCAACCAGTTTTTACAAAAATAACAGACACATATTTTCTCACCTATTCTAATAAATAGGAAAACAAAACAATTTGATCCTGCAGACTAAATTTATAAAGATATTCTTTTTTTTTATATCATAATTAACTTTTTTAACTAATTTTAAAATGCTGAGCTAGTTAGCTTTGTGTCTAGAATATATTTCGCCTGTTATTTCTATATAACATATTCACCTGATTTTATCTGTGGAGATTTAGAGAAAAAGAATTGTAATTCTGTTTAAGGAAATAAATCGCCTGGCCAGTACGATAAACATCCTTATTATTCCAGTGACAGAACTGTATACAAAAATAATTAATCCTTTCTTTATTCTTTTTTTCTCCACAGATACCCAAAACTTTCCCCTTTCCAGTATTAATTAGTTTATATTATAATGGGGGTGTACTCCTTTTAAAAATTAAATTTCAACATGAGCAATTAATTATATTCTTATTTTAGAAGCACTTGCCCTGAATAGTAATTTTGTATACATACAATAAACCGTTTTTCTTATTATTCAATGCAAATAACACTTTCATATGGATAGAATTCACTCAGATTCTTACAAGCACACACACAGGGATTACATACAATCAACCTTTTTATCATATTCATGCCTGAAAATGTAATAAAAACATTCTAATGGAAAAAGAAACCTATACCTGTTATACTCTTGTTTTCCACTTTTCAATTCAGACGGGAAAATATTATTAATTCAACTTAATATACACTCATACTTGGTTAATGTGGCACAAATAATTTGGGTTTGCATGTCTTAAAATTAAATTGGAAAAATTATATGTTTCTGTCTTTCTCTCTCCTAAGAGCTCTGCTGACTTGCTAACAACATTTCAACAAAAAGAAAACCATCTCTGTAACTTGTCCTATAAAACAAAATTCTTATTATTTCAACTTTCTAATTCTTGTCTCTCTTTTTTTCTTCTCTGTCTTCAACATTCCTGTTCCTTTCCTGTGTAACAAATCACTGGGGGGAAAAAAGGTGGGGGCTAGAGCGGCTTATACATGCAGGCAACGTGAGAGGGAGACAGACACAAAAAAAATCTTTTATCTTCCCAGCTTTGTTGCTGTGCTTGAGAGTTAATTGAGGCACCTATGCCACACTGCATTCATCCATAAGGGTTATTTTAACTCATCCTACAGTACATTTCTTCATACAGTATACCTATAATCCCATAAACAACTTATAAAGGAATTTTATCTTAACAAGCATACAATAAGGTTAGTCTTATCATTCTTAATATCTTAACCTAAACAATTATTAGCTTATCCTAAATTACCATCATATCTGAGACACCATATCAGTACAGCCCGTTTCAATTAAACAAATGGGACTCCAACCCTTTGTTATATAAATCGGAGACTCAAACTCTCGATTCTCAATTAAACAATTGGGACTCCAACCCTTTGTTATATAAATCGGAGACTCAAACTCTCGATTCTTCTGCCCTATAAAATTTAGGTTCTTTAGATTCGCAGAGAAACGGTGAGAAACAATAAAATATGTTTTTCTCACCTTTTTTCTGTGCAAATCCCACTTTTTTCTGACACCATTTGTTAGGTCCAGTCTACCTGACCAGACCTTAGAGCAGGCAACTTCTTCTACTCGACCCGGGGAGATTCATCACGCAGCTGCTATATGCTTCTGGTCTCAGATATGATAGTCGAGCTCGGAGAAGCAAAGATTCAATGCACACAATGCACAATGATTTCTTTCCTCTTTTTAATATGTCATCAAGGCAGTTCTTTTATACCCAAGACAAGGACAATACATCGTGTGTCAATTTCATACATCTGTTACAAATTCAGTTCCCATGTATAGATCATACATCTAAAATGACATATATCATCTGGCCTAAATTAGTAGAAATATGGATCAAAGGTCAATAACTACTAATGGGGTCAGAAACAAGACTAGTGATCTTGTTTCTTATGTAATAGATATCCTGGGACATCTGGTCCACAGCTAGAATACTTTTACCATTTGGTCTCTGAGAGAACAAAGCTTGACACATATTTATTTTAACCTGTTCAGTCCCTGAAAAGAACAGAGCTGGCAGATACAGTTTTTAACCTTACACACATATACAAAACAGCGCAAAACCCTAGTTCATTACCAAAAATAGGAATTTATTAATGAGATAAAAATAGTAATGCCCACTTACAAGAAAGCAGAGAAAAATATCATATCGAGGTATCTTTACTCAGATGGTACAGTACCACTGTAAGGGCTGCAAGACCGTCCGTGGAGCCGCATGGGATAGTGTGGCAGTGCTTTTGCGCTCTGCTCCAGCTTCTTACTCACTCCCAAAGGGTGGGGGGGAGCATACACAGCGTATACAGCTTTCAAACACCTCCCGTGACAGGCCAAATGATGATAACACAGCCAACAGCAGCAGCACTAGAGTCAAAAAGTTCCTTGGTACACAACACTGCACCTCGTGGCAGCGTGACGTCACCCAACGCGTTTCGTCAGCGTCAGCTGACTTTCTCAAGGGATAGCAACGTATCTCCAATGCTCATGTTTTATAGAAAAACAACAAAGCACCTGATTGGCTAATGGATACAGATAGTGTCTGTTTGTTCAGTATGTTTATTGTTTATTCAGTATGCATTTAGTTTGATATTAGCGCTGTTTGTTTTTGTGTGTGTGTGTGTACACACACACACACACACACACACACACACATATAATGGTGCAGAACAATAGGCACTCCGTCTGGTTGAAACAATGTGGGTGCAAATCCTGTATGGTATAAAAGGCAATACGATACCGTTTGAAGACAAATATCAGAGGCAGCACTCCAGGTAAGTGGTCAAAACAAACATCTTGTTAATACAAATTTCTTTTGACCACTTACCTGAAGTGCTGCCTCTGATATTCGTCTTCAAACGGTATCGTATTGTGTGTGTGATCACTGGACAGCCATGCAGGAAAAACGAGACCGCACACAAAGGTAGTAGTTCAAAAAACTGTATAGACGTATGTGGCACACACACCGACGTTTCGGTCCTCACCGACATTTCGCACACTTGTTATATTGACTTACTGATTGATTAATTGCTCTGTTTGTTATGTAGCACATGGGTATATATGTCTGACAGGATCACACTGTCTGTGCACTCCCTTGTGAAAGGTCCCTCTGTGAGGACCGAAACGTTGGGGTGTGTGCCACATACTTCAATACAGTTTTTGAATACTTGGTTTTTCACACATGGCTTCTCCAGTTTGGTTTTATTTTTGTTAAATAAATCATGACACGGTGTAATATGTGATGTGTTGTTGTTCATCTGAGGTTGTATTTACCTAATTTTTAGACCTGCTATGGAACAGAGGATTGTTATGTCCTGATATGTAAAACAATAGAATTCAAAGACAGTGTACTTTCTTTTTCACACAACTGTACATTGGTCTCCATTAACTTCTGTTCACCTCAAAAACTAGGGAAGTTTTAACAACTTGTACTGTATCTTTTCTTTTCTTTTTCCAGCTCTTCCTTTATAAAATAGACATTACTTTGAGACCTCACTAACTGTCCCAATTTTAGGTTTGTAAATTGTTCGAGAAACGAGGAAGAACAGAAGCTTGTGGCGTTGCAGTACCACAGGAAAATCTACTACAGAACCTGCACAGACCTCCCCCCACACACAGAGCTCCCCCCACACACAGAGCTCCTGGTCTGGTATGGAGATGAATATGGGAAAGAGCTTGGTATCAAGAGGGCACACTGTGGAAAAGTAACGTGCCAGCACAAGGTAATCAGGAATATGTGTGTTGTGTGGTTTTTTCATCTCTATTGTCTTATTACTGATGTTAAACTGCAAATAGTGATAGATCTGCATACACCATTACAGGTCAATAGAACTTAATATCACTAAACCTGACTTGAGTCAAAGGGCCGGATACATGAAGCTGCGGTAACCAAAAATGCTGTATTACCGCCCATAAAAAAGCGCCTTATTATTAGCATGCAATGAATCAGCGTTGCAGCGCCAATAATAAAGCCCTTTTTATGGGACAAGATAAAAGCATCAGATCGGATAAAAACAGGCATTTTGAAGTAAAAACGGTCATACATCAAGTTCCGATATTTATCGGAACAGGACAAATGGCAGAAATACCGCAAATATTTTATCACCTACTCTAGGTGACGTCATCAAAAGAGAATGAAGCCAGCCAATCAGAAAGGCTTAGCTGTTATAGGGGCTGTGACGCGGGAAAATTTAAACATGGCTGCCGGGATACCGGCGCCCCATTACGGGGCCTGTAACTCAGGAAGTAGCGGGTCCCCGAACCTGAAGTCAATGCGGTTCAGCTCCGGAGACCCCCTGCTACAATACTGTAATATTAAAATGAAATAAACCCCCCGCAATCTCCTGTTAGAGGAACGCAGGTAGAGTGGCTGATTGCACATCTCTTACTGAGAGGTAGACCCCGTAGGATTTACACAGCAGGGACCCAGCTGTGTTAATCCGATGGGCCATTATAGTCTGCTTTGGTCCACTTCGAGATATTGCAGCATAGTGCAGTTTTCATGTGGTCGAATGTTGGTGGCTGCATCAGTGTAAGGAATCAGGTAGCACGTCCCCGTGACGTGTTCCCTCCTTACCTGCCGCTTCTCAGCATGCTACGCATATTACGGAGCGCGCGTGCCTACGCAGGACTTTCACTGCACCCACGGAGCTTGGCTCTGCCCCCCACTTGCGACGCGAGTCCGCCTCGCGCAGCGCACACACGTGACGCTCGTGCACCACTCCCCAGCTGCGTGTCATCTCTGGTCATCACAGCCACCTGTCTCCTGCACCTCTCAGCCTATCCCTGCCTCCACAGAGGCCGCACCTCCTCTCCACCCCTCTGTCTCATTGGCCTCACTTCCTCATAGATGCTCAGCTGTGCCACTTGCACTCTGGCTGAGCATAATTGATTGTAGCCTTGTGTTTCCATGTTCCTGTTCTCTCTGTGTCTGCCTTGATTTGCCTTGTTTGCTGTTTGATCTCTCGTGTACCGACCCGGCTTGCCTTAGGACCCTCCTCTGGATAACGACCCCGGCTTGCCTCTGACCTTCCGTACTTCTCCATCCCTGACCACGGTTATTGGACACTCTACTATCCTACTGGCTCCAATCCCGGACCACGGCACCCCGGACACCAACTACTGTCTCCGACCTACGACTCCAGCAAGTATCAAGACTATCCCACTCCAATCCAGACCCGGCTACGCTGACTATCCACCCTCCAGGCGTGCCTCTGCTGCTGTGGGTGGCACAGTTTATAATTTCCCACCTCAGTACCGAGGTCCCGCCTTGTTCGTGGTGAGCGCAAGCGTTACAGTATGCTCAGCCACAACGAACGTGGACCCCCCTGAGGTGGGCCATGCCCTGTCTGCCATTGGTGAACGTTTTCACCAGTTGGAGACTCAAATTGCATCCTTGATCCAAAGTTTTGCAACTTTTTCCCTGCAACAATCTCAGTCCAGAATTGTTAGGCCTGCAACTCTTTTTTTTTTCCTACTCTGACCAAACACTTCCTCCTGAGCCACGCCTCCCTACTCCCAATGGGCATCCCCCATCTGGGAACAAAGATCAGAGTTTACCCAGGATTTTGTACGCTTCACAAAGGAATTCAGACAGGTCTTTGGAACAATGAGGCTTTGTCGGCAGCCTTCTGGCAGGGTTTATCTGAGTCCCTCAAGGAACGAACTGGCTCTGCAGGAACAACCTACCTAGTTAGATCTTATCGCGGTATGTATCCGGGTCGACCAGCGCCTCCAGGAGAGGAGGTCCGAACGCTCTTGCTCATTGGCTCCCACAGCCAGAGCCCCTACTACAGATTCTCCGGCTCCAGATGACCCTGAACCTATGGAGCTGGGAAGTCACCGACTCTCCTCTGAGAGACAGCGCTGGAGGGATTGCGGTCCCTGTCTTTAATATGGTCAGTCCGGACACCTGGTGCGTCACTGCCCGATTAAGCCGGGAAATGCCAACGCTCATTGAGATATACGGGGATCACGTTGGGCACTATCTCTCCTTCCCCTTCTATCCAGGAAATCCTGCCGACTCGGATCATGCTCCCAATCCTTCTTAAATGCTCTGACTTCCAAGTCAGCGCATCCGCCTTCATCGACTCCGGTTCTGTAGGGAATTTTGTAGACCAAGACTTTGCCTCAAGGAACAATATTCCTCTCATTCAAAAACCTGTGCCCATCGGGTTGGAAGCCATTGATGGACGCCCTCTCCAGCCGGCCTTCATCTCAGTGGAAGTAATCTTGGGCCGTCCTTGGCTCCAACGACACAAGCCACACTTGGATTGCACTGACAAAAGACCCATACAATGAAGTCCTGTATGCGCTAAATTTTGTATTAATCCGGTGCAACAGATCTGTGGTCTAGAAATTCCCAAACTGGACAATCCTGTCCTACCTGAAGTGTATGCTGAATTTCTAGATGTCTATTACAAGGTACGCTCTGAGGTCCTGCCCCCTCATCGCTCTTTTGATTGCCCGATTGATCTCTTGCCCGGTGCTGTTCTTCCCAGAACTAGATCTTATCCTATTTCTCTTCCTGAGATCAAAGCAATGTCAGAATATATTCAAGAAACCTGAAGAAGGGATTTATTCGAAATTCTTCATCCCAGCCGGGGCTGGCTTCTTCTTTGTCAAAAGGAATGACGGTTCTCTTCGCCCTTGCATAGATTACAGAGGGCTTAACAAAATCACCTTGAAGAACCGTTATCCCTTACCACTCATCTCTGAGCTTTTTGACCGCTTGCAGGGTTCTACTATTTTTTCTAAATTAGGTCTCCGAGGGGCATATAATCTGATACATATACATCAGGGCAACGAATGGAAGACGGCCTTCAACACACGCGATGGTCACTACGAATATTTGGTCATGCCTTTTGGCTTGTGTAACGCCCCGGCCGTGTTCCAAGAATTCGTGAAAGAGATTTTTCGAGATCTCCTCAATCTTTTTGTCATAGTCTATCTTGACGATATTTTAATCTTTTCTAAATCCCTCTCTGAACACATTCATCATACCAAGCTGGTCCTGTCTCTTCTTCGGGAGAACCATCTCTATGCTAAACTAGAGAAATGCCAGTTTCATCAAACTTCTAGGTCATTCCTGGGCTATATTATTTCAGACTCTGGATTTTCCATGGACCCTGATAAACTCAAGGCTGTGTTGGAATGGCCACAACCTACATCTCTGAAGGCAATTCAACGTTTTTTAGGGTTCTCTATTTATTACCGCAAATGTATTCAATATTTTTCTTCTACAGTCGCTTCTATAGGTTTAACTAAAAATCTAACGCCATCCAGACCCCAAACTTCCCTTCACTATGGAAGTGGATACTTCTGATGTTGGGGCTGGGGCTATTCTGTCACAGAGGCAAACACCTCAAGGCAAGTTACACCCTTGTGGGGTTTTATTTCTAAGAAATTTTCTTCAGCGGAGCAAAACTATGATGTCGGCAACCGGGAGCTCTTCGCTATCAAGCTTGCACTTCCAAGAATGGAGACACCTATTGGAAGGTACTGAGAATCCCATCTCAATTCTCACAGATCATAAAAATTTGCTTTACATAGAAAGCGCTCGTCGCCTCGGTGCTAGTCAGGCCCCTTGGTCACTTTTTTTTCTCTAGATTCAATTCTTATCTCTTATATTCCTGGGTCAAAAAACCTGAAAGCTGACGCATTGTCCCGCCAATTTGTGGTAGAAGACAAAGCTGAAGATATATCTGAGACTATTCTTCCTTCCAGGTATATTATTTCCGCTAATTCTTTTGACGTCCTGGATGGGATTTTGGCTACTCAAACATTCATTCCTAGAGGTGCCGGAGTGCTGTTTGTACGCTGCACCACAATTTCGTAAAAAAATTCTAGAGTGGGGTAATTTGTCTAAGTCTGGCGGTCAACTGGTACCAGAAGAACTTCGTATCTCATCAGACGAACTTTTTGGTGGCCTAATATGCTTAGACATTGAAGAATTTATCAAATCCTGCTCCACTTGCGCCCGAAATAAAACCACTCGCAGCAAACCACCTCTTCTACGTCCACTGCCCATACCGGATCGTCCCTGGAGTCATCTGTCTATGGACTTTATTGTTGAACTTCCTATTTCCAGAGGAATGAACACCATTCTGAATATCGTTGACAGATTTTCAAAGCAATCACACTTCATCCCCCTTAAGGGCCTTCCCAACTCCGCTACCTTGGCGGATATATTCATTAAGGAAATCTTTCGTATTCACGGGGTACCGCTGTCCATAGTATCCGATCGCAGATCTCAATTTATCTCACAGTTTTGGTGTGCATTTGCCCAAAGGATGGATGTTTCACTTCATTTTTCTTCAGGGTATCATCCCCAGACCAATGGACAAACCGAGAGGACTAACCAGACCTTGGAACAGTACTTGAAGTGCTTCATTTCTGACGCTCAAGACGACTGGGTAGACCTTCCATGGGCAGAATTCGCCAACAATTCTCTTAGGAACGAATCTATAGAGGAATCTCCGTTCTTTATCAATTCTGGTGTTAATCCCTCACGGCTCCCATTACTTCTTCCGGCGACCCAGCAGCGGACAACAGAATGAATTCTTTACAGGATCCATGGAAAAGGATTCAAAGGACTCTCGAGGAAGCTATTCGCAGTCAGAAATCACATGCTGATCGTCATGGCCGTAAAGCTCCCAACTTCAAACCAGGAGACAGTGTGGCTTTCTTCGAAAAACATCAGGCTCAAGACTCCAACTCTTAAATTGGCCCCAAGATTCCTGGGCCCATTCACTATCCTGGAGCGAGTCAATCCGGTAGCATACCGCCTGCAGCTTCCTCCTTCTATGAGAATACCCGCAGGGTTTCATGTGTCCCTTTTTGATGCCTGTTTTTCAAAGTTCTCAATTCCCGGATTCTTCTTCCAGACCACCGCCCGTAATCGTACAGGGACAAGAGGTGTACGAAATTCAGTCCATTATTGACTCAAGACATTCCAGAGAGGCCATACAGTACCTCGTACATTGGAAAGGGTTTGGACCTGAAGAGAGAGGTCCTGGATACCCCACCATCAGGTACACTCCCAAAGCCTTTTTAGTTGGTTTAATGCCAAGTATTCCCTCAAGCCATATTGGAGGAGTCCTGATGCCGCTCCCCAAGGGGGGGGTACTTTAAGGAATCGGGGAGCATGTCCCCACGGCGTGTTCCCTTCTGACCTTCCGCATCCTGCGCATATTACAGAGCCCGCGTGCCAACGATCCACCGTGACGCTCGTACACCGCTTCCCAGCTGCGTGTCAACTCTCCATTACTCCCACCTGTCTCCTGCAACTCCCAGCCTATCCCTGCCTCCGCAGAGGCCGCACCTTCGCTCCACCCCTCTCCTCATATATGCTCAGCTGTGCCACTTGCACTTTGGCTGAGCATAGTTGATTGTAGCCTTGGGTTTCCACGTTTCTGTTCTCTGTCTGCCTTGCTTTGCCTTGTTTGCTGTTTGATCTCTCGTGTACTGACCTGGCTTGACTTAGGACCCTCCTCTGGATAACGACCCCGGCTTGCCTCTGACCTTCCGTACTTCTCCATCCCTGACCACGGTTATTGGACACTCTACTATCCTACTGGCTCCAACCCCTGACCACGGCACCCTGGACTTCGACTACTCTACTGGCTCCGACCTACGACCCCGGCAAGTATCAAGGCTAACCCACTCTCTCCAATCCAGACCCGGCTACGCTGACTATCCACCCTCCAGACGTGCCTCCGCTGCTGTGGGTTGCGCAGTTTATACTTTCCCACCTCAGTACCGGGTTCAAGCCTTGTTCGTGGTGAGTGCAAGCGTTACAATCTGTAGTCATCGGTTTCCTTGGCTAACTGACCACAAAGGGGATAATAAACACATTACATTAGACTACCTACCCTTAGTGGCTAGTAAAGCATGGTTAGTTCTTGGTTTGTCCCGCAGGCATAAACAAAACACTGCGGCTCAGATACAGTTAGGTCCGGAAATAATTGGACACTGACACAATTTTCATAATTTTGGCTCTGTACGCCACCACAATGGATTTGAAATGAAACAACCGAGATGCAATAGAAGTGCAGACTTTCAGCTTTAATTCAAGGGGTTGAACAAAAATATCATATGAGGAGGCGCATGCGCGACAGCGGAGGAAATGGCAGCCTAGCTAATTTGCTCCGTTCCCCCTGGCCTTAAATCGGCACCAAACAGACAAATATCAACACCAAAGGTGACTAATAAATACACGGAGGCGCACGGGAATACCTAGTGATGGCAGCGACCCGAGCTAAGACAAGGAGAACCCCTACGATACTGACAGATTTCTACCCCAGAGGAGGAAGAGCTGGAAAAAGAGCGACCGGCGGAGCGGTAATGGCAGGAGGCTCGGGGTCGGATGGGGAGGAGGCGGAGGGGAGCCGAGACCAACGCACAGTCACCAGAGCAGACATGAATGTCAGGAATCGGCGTTCTCCACGCTCCCCACACAGAGCACTCCCTCCCCACAGGAAGCCCCTGGACACACAAAACAATCCTGCCTTAACGGCTTCCCGCCCCTGCCGCCGTCGCGGGATCACTCCCCTCAGCGATTCCTCTGCTCAGCGCCGGGCGCGCCCACGCCCTCCTGCATGCACACCTGCACCATCCACTGGCTCGGTTCACGCGCGTACACGAGTTACGGAGCACACTCAGTCTGCACACTCTTCTTCCTGTCCCCCGGACCTCAGGCTCCGCCCCCGCACACTGCACGGGCATACTCAGGTTACCAACAAGACTCTTTTAAAACCAGAGACAGAACATAAAACACAGACAAAGCTCAGTTTTTAGCACATCCAGTGAGACTCATACACGGTACAGTGCCTAAATATATATGTATAAATATCTAATAAGTAAAATGGTCTTTTAGTTTGACATTTTTGGCCAAAATTGTTGTAAGCCCCTGAGCCAACGCCAAGGCAGACCACATATCAGGGGTCCCTAACGCTAATATAAATTCTTAATAACCTGTGTAATAACAGGAAGAATGATTTATAGTAAATCTGTCAATATTAGTTGCAAAGTTCTGAGTCTGACTGAAGCTTTTATTAACCTGTACATTATCAGGAAAAGCACTCTGTATTAGAGATGTCACAGCCAAACTGCAAGCAGGCAAGTTCCCCTGAGTGGAAGATGCTATGGAGTGAGCCCATAACCATTTAAATGTGGGAGGGGGTGAGCTTAAATTAGGAAGGAGGTTGCCACCCTCCAATCAGCCATGATTAGCTGGACAAGAATTGTAAAACATACTGGACACCTAACAAGCTCCTATTGAACCCCCAAAATGACCACAACATATATATAAGCATATGAGTGTCACAGAGGAGTGCTACTGAGCATGGCAATATATATTTTAAAACCAGAGACAGAACATAAAACACAGACAAAGCTCAGTTTTTAGCACATCCAGTGAGACTCATACACGGTACAGTGCCTAAATATATATGTATAAATATCTAATAAGTAAAATGGTCTTTTAGTTTGACATTTTTGGCCAAAATTGTTGTAAGCCCCTGAGCCAACGCCAAGGCAGACCACATATCAGGGGTCCCTAACGCTAATATAAATTCTTAATAACCTGTGTAATAACAGGAAGAGTGATTTATAGTAAATCTGTCAATATTAGTTGCAAAGTTCTGAGTCTGACTGAAGCTTTTATTAACCTGTACATTATCAGGAAAAGCACTCTGTATTAGAGATGTCACAGCCAAACTGCAAGCAGGCAAGTTCCCCTGAGTGGAAGATGCTATGGAGTGAGCCCATAACCATTTAAATGTGGGAGGGGGTGAGCTTAAATTAGGAAGGAGGTTGCCACCCTCCAATCAGCCATGATTAGCTGGACAAGAATTGTAAAACATACTGGACACCTAACAAGCTCCTATTGAACCCCCAAAATGACCACAACATATATATAAGCATATGAGTGTCACAGAGGAGTGCTACTGAGCATGGCAATATATATTTTAAAACCAGAGACAGAACATAAAACACAGACAAAGCTCAGTTTTTAGCACATCCAGTGAGACTCATACACGGTACAGTGCCTAAATATATATGTATAAATATCTAATAAGTAAAATGGTCTTTTAGTTTGACATTTTTGGCCAAAATTGTTGTAAGCCCCTGAGCCAACGCCAAGGCAGACCACATATCAGGGGTCCCTAACGCTAATATAAATTCTTAATAACCTGTGTAATAACAGGAAGAATGATTTATAGTAAATCTGTCAATATTAGTTGCAAAGTTCTGAGTCTGACTGAAGCTTTTATTAACCTGTACATTATCAGGAAAAGCACTCTGTATTATAGATGTCACAGCCAAACTGCAAGCAGGCAAGTTCCCCTGAGTGGAAGATGCTATGGAGTGAGCCCATAACCATTTAAATGTGGGAGGGGGTGAGCTTAAATTAGGAAGGAGGTTGCCACCCTCCAATCAGCCATGATTAGCTGGACAAGAATTGTAAAACATACTGGACACCTAACAAGCTCCTATTGAACCCCCAAAATGACCACAACATATATATAAGCATATGAGTGTCACAGAGGAGTGCTACTGAGCATGGCAATATATATTTTAAAACCAGAGACAGAACATAAAACACAGACAAAGCTCAGTTTTTAGCACATCCAGTGTGGGGGTTCAATAGGAGCTTGTTAGGTGTCCAGTATGTTTTACCAACAAGACTCACCAGGCCTGTTATGCCTGCACCAATCTGCAGTGTCTCCCTGTACCTCTTCCTGTCCCGCCTCCGTTCCTAATTGGACCTTCCTGCTTTATCTAGCTCCTCTCTGCTCTCAGTCTTTGCTCGACATAGTCTCTGTATGGAAGTACTTCTGGATTCTCTCAGTGTTTTCACAGGTTCTGACGCAGCTCGTACGACTACCCCCTCTGGC
This sequence comes from Ascaphus truei, assembly GCF_040206685.1. Classification (NCBI taxonomy): domain Eukaryota; kingdom Metazoa; phylum Chordata; class Amphibia; order Anura; family Ascaphidae; genus Ascaphus; species Ascaphus truei. The sequence continues at coordinate 35,975,177 of NC_134497.1, read as the reverse complement.
TCTCAATCTTGGCACTCCTTGGACAACGCTCACTCTGGTAACCCCTTGAACACGGCTTGGACTACGACCTATCTCCACTCTCCACTCCCTGACTTCGGCAAGGCATCATTCTCTCTATCTCTACAACCGGTACCGGCAAGTATTGTCTACCTTACTACACCTGGCCTGGCAATGCTTCATACCACACTCCGGACACGCTCCCTTTGCTGCGGGTGTGTGTATTACCACTTCCCCCTTCAGCTCAGGGGACGGGTCTGGTCTGCGGGCAGCACCGGCGTAACAATGAAAGAATTCTGCGGCGTGGAAGCCTTCTTCCACAGAGAAATGGAACAGCTGCGGAAAGATTTGAACATGGTGGAGGAGAGGACCGATGGCTTAGAAAAGCACATGGATGCTGTTACCAGGGCAGTGCAGAGAAATGAAAAAGAAACGGCAAAACTTAAAGACATGGTCCTGGATATCACTAACAAGCAGGAGGACTCAGAAAACAGGGACCGGAGGAACAATATCCGCCTCCGAGGAGTCCCTGAGGAAATCGTGGATGCAGAAGAATTTACAACAAGATGGCTGACCCACCTGCTGTCTGATAAAATGGAGGCTGATCTGCACCTAGATCGTTGCCACCGTGCCCTCAGAGCCAGACCTCAGCAAGGGAACCCCCCATGCGACATTATTATGCGCTTTCACTTTTACTAAATAAAGGAAGAAGTGTGCCAAATCACAAGAACCGCTAAGAATGTGGAATTTGAAGGCATCAAACTCTTAGTGTTCCAAGATATCACCCCCCACAACTTTAATAAAAAAGAAAGGATATGGCCCCCATCACCAAACTACTAAGAGAAAAAGGAGTGCGGTACCGCTGGGTGTTTCCATTTGGATTGGCAGTCCTGAAGAACGGAGTGGCACACACTCTCTAAAACATCCAGACGATGGGGACCGGTTCCTGCAGAAAATAGGGATCCGCAAAGACGCAGAAGAGCCCACTCAACTGCTGGCTGGAGAAGAACCCGCTCCGGAGCCCGTCTGGAGTGAAGTGAGGGCGTCGTCAAGCTCCCCCAAAGCCACGGCTGCAAGTGGAAACAGATCGAGCCACTAAAAAGAGCCAATTAAAGCTTTAAAGGAGCCACACTAGTTGTGTTTAAAAGTGGAATACTTACACTGAAGTTATAGGTTTACCAGCAGCAGTACCAGACCCGACCAGCATGGACGATGGCGTCCAGCGAGGAGAAGCAGCCCATTCAGGATACAACATGGCGGCCCCAACAGAAAGAGCACCATGAGCAGTACCCTACCGCAAGCAGATGCCGGAAGATCCGACGATCCGGGAGAGGGGTGGCCCGACCCTGGGCTGTGCTGCCCTTATGGGGCTGGCGATGTCCTGGCTGAGCGGGTGATGCTCTAATTGTGTGAGCGGTGACCAGGCGGAGGAGGGACTACCAGGAGGGGGATCGGTGCCGTTCGAGTGGAGCAGGAGATGCTATGTCGGTGGTTGTCGGGCCAGATAAGCAGCGGTGTTAGCATTCTTAAGGTTGTGCTGCACTAAATACACTGGAGCGGACCTGGGGGTGCGGGTGGGGGCTGATCAACCGCCACGATACTGACCTGTCCCGACTGTACTCGTGGAGCCGCACACACAGTTGCCTTGCCACACTGGCAATGGTGGAGTCCCTCATGGGGTCGCACCAACGCAGCCCAGTTTCACGGGTTGGGACCCCCTCCTCCTCCTCTCCCCACCTCTCCCCACCTCTCCCCCCTCTCCTCTCCCCCCTCCTCCTCCTCTCCCCCCTCCTCCGCCTCTCCCCCCTCCTCCTCCTCTCCCCCCTCCTCCTCCTCTCCCCCCTCCTCCTCCTCTCCCCCCTCCTCCTCCTCTCCCCCCTCCTCCTCCTCTCCCCCCTCCTCCTCCTCTCCCTCCTCTTTCTCCTCTCCCCCCTCCTCCTCCTCTCCCCCCTCCTTCTCCTGTCCCCCCCTTCTCCTGTCCCCCCCTCCTCCTCTCCCCCCTCCTCCTGGCGCGCATGCGCAGTGTGTCTTCACGGACTTTTTGCCGCGAAATAGGGCTTATAAATGCGAGGAGGTATGTATACATGTTACACCTTCATAAAGTCCCACGGGACGAAACACGTTGGTGCGTGGGCTGCGTTTCTGTCCCTATGTACTTATGTAATAAATTACCCTCAGTTTTAGTCTGGAGTTGTGCCCTTAATTTTTCCTATAGGATTTTTCCTTTAGATCCTCTTGCCAGCAGTGCTCCTTTGCTCTCTCCATTTTCATATTCAAAACAGAATCAATCAAAAAAGACAAAAATGGCTGATATCTTATCTTAATAGGCACACTTAATAGCCAAAGGTTGACGTTGGTCAACATATATGCCCCTTGCGAATATGACCCGCCCTTTCTCACCGCAATATTCAAGATAATACACAGTCTCTCCAAGGGTCTCTTGATTGTGGGAGGAGACTTCAACGCTGTAATGAATCCCGAAATAGATCGGGTCAAGCGAGACCGAATTGCGGAGAAGATGTAGCGGCACTGAGGGCAGGAGTGAAACTGAACCAGTTAGCAGATATATGGAGGAAACTACATACCCAGGAAAGGGATTACACGTTCTTTTCTAACTCCCACTCCTCCTATAGCAGAATTGATTACTTTTTTATCTCGAGCAGACTGGTCTCACAGATCTCCCATACTTTTTCATGGTCTGATCATGCACCAATAGAGCTGAGGTGCACAAATTTAGCCCTAGACAGACCAGGAGCGAATTGGAAGCTTAATGAATCGTTACTAAAAGTCCTGGAACTGGCCCAACAGATTAATGACGAAAACGCCCACTTCTTTCAAATCAACAAAGGCTCGGTTGACTCACATACAGCCCTATGGGAGGCGCACAAAGCGACCCTAAGGGGCACCCTAATGAATCTAGCAGCGCGTAGGAAGAGAGAAAGACTCTCTAAAATATCAGCATTGCAAGAAAAACTCAAAGAACTAACGGCAGAGCATAAGCAACATACTAGAACCGAGACCTTGAGTCTTATTAAAGACGTACAAACTAAGTTGAAGCTTTTACTGACTGCCCAGGCGGAGAACTCATTGAGTTGGTCTAAGAGGAGGTTTTTTACAGAAGCAACCAGACCATATACTATGCTAGCAAACAAATTAAAGGACAAGGCCCCAAATTATAATATCCAAGCCATCCGCCTACAGACAGGGGCGTCCACGTCCAACCCCAAGGGGATAGTTGAGGAATTCAAGAAATGTTATGAAAACCTTTACAACGGAGAGAAAGTGGCACACAATTCGAACACAAAAAGATCTCTGCGGGATTTCCTGGCAGGCTCCAACCTGCCGAAGATGGAGATTGGGGAGCGAGATGCTTTAGGGACGGAGTTTATCCTGAAGGAACTTACCCAGGTGATTAAAAAACTAAAGCCAGCAAAAGCTCCGGGCCCAGATGGTTTCTCTAACCTCTATTACAAAAAATATGTAAAAACCCTTGCCCCGTATATGCTCTGCATGTTCAATGAGGTGTTGGAGTGCAGTCCGTTCCCGGACCAAATGCTCCAAGCGTCCATTTCCCTTATATACAAATCAGGTAAAGACCCGCTTGACTGTAAGAGTTATCGACCAATCTCCCTTATAAACACAAACATCAAAATATACGCCAAACTAATTGCCAACAGATTGACTCACATCCTGCCTAGACTAATACACCCAGATCAAGTCGTCTACATTAAAGATCGTCAGGCGGCAGACAATACCCGACGAATTATTGATCTGATAGAAATAGCCAATAACAAACAGATAAAAACTATGGTGTTGAGTCTAGATGCAGAAAAGGCGTTTGACAGGATTGACTGGACATACCTAAGAGCTACGCTTGGAGCCTTTGGTCTTGGAGACAAAATGATAGGGGCAATACTGGCCCTCTATACCAATCCAACTGCTAGGGTGAAACACCAAGGCTTCCCATCCAATCTATTTACGATCAGGAGCGGTACAAGGCAGGGCTGCCCGCTCTCGCCGCTACTATTCGCTCTCTGTATGGAACCGCTGGCAGCCCAGATTCGTAAGAGCCCAGACATCACAGGAATAAGCGTGAACAACCAATCCCAAAAGGTGGCTCTACTGCACCGACACACTTTATTCGAGCAAATACCCAGTATGTACCTGGCAGATACCTGGAATGCGCCGCTCCTCACCTCTGACAAGCCGCGTTGCGTTTGCCTTCCCAGCCATGGTTCATGCCTGGCTGACGGGCGGCTGATCTGTTAAATGATAATGATTAGGATTTAATAGGCTGCAATGCTTCGCGTGTCCACCAGATGGCATAAATTCATGAATTGTAATGCAGTATATATATATATATATATACTGTATAGTATATATATATATATATATATACTGTATAACAACAGCCCCTATAACCCCTAACATACAGTACTGTATACAGTATGCACATACTGGGGGCGAGATGTGTTTGCAGCAAAGAGAGATCCGCTGCTCTCTCTGCGCAAACAGCGGCACATTAAAAATTATTTTAAATACATTTTTATTTATAGTGTAGATGTGCAGGGGGTCTCGGGAGCTGAACCGCGTTGGTTTCAGGTCGGGGGACCCCCTGCCCCCCGAGATACAGACCCCTTTATGAGGTGCCGGTATCCCTCGGCGTTTAAAGGTCCCAATCATGTGACCGGGGCCTGTAAACCAAGCAGAGGGATACCGGCACCCCCAAAAGGGGTCTGTATCTCGGGGCGCAGGGGGTCCCAGGACCTGAAACCACAGCGGTTCTGCTCCGGAGACCCTCTGCACATGTACAGTATAAATAAAACATATACAGTAAATAAACACTCGTTCTTTACCTTAGCGGCTATGTGCTATGGTAAAGAAGCAGCACTTCTGTATTTTAATAATATTGTACAGTGAGCAGGGGGTTCCCTGAGCCAGAAATCTAAACTCAGGGGGCCCCCTGCTCCTGCTCAATATTATTAAAAGTACAGAAATGCTGCTTCATTGCCATAGCGTATAGCCGCTAAGGCAATGAAGGGGTTAACCCACCGTGCCCGCTTTATTGTGGGTAGCGGGGGTGGGCGAAGGGGGTATTTGGCCCTTGGTGTGAGTTTAGGACTTGCGTGGGGGTTGCGGGTGCACTTAACCCCTTCACGACCGTAGCAGTTAATACCGCTACGGTCATGAAGGGGTTAACCACTCCCGCTACCCCCCCCCCCCGCAAGCCCAAAACAAGCACCGTTGGGGCTAATACCCCCTTCACCCCCTCCCACTACCCACAATAAAAAATAATCACACAGCATCCCCGCAATACATAAATAAATAAATACATTTGAAATACATTTTTATTTATAGTGTAGATGTGCAGGGGGTCTCGGGAGCTGAACCGCGTTGGTTTCAGGTCGGGGGACCCCCTGCCCCCCGAGATACAGACCCCTTTATGAGGTGCCGGTATCCCTCTGCGTTAAAGGCCCCGATCACGTGACCGGGGCCTGTTAAACCAAGCAGAGGGATACTGGCACCCCCAAAAAGGGGCCTGTATCTCGGGGGCAGGGGGTCCCCGGAGCTGAAACCAAAACGTTTCTGCTCCGGAGACCCTCTGCACATCTACACTGTGAATAAAACACACACATCATTAAAGAATCATTCTTTACCTTAGCGGCTATGCGCTATGGTAAAGAAGCAGCATTTCTGTATTTTTAATAATATTGTACAGTGAGCAGGGGGTTCCCTGAGACAGAAATCTAAACTCAGGGGGCCCCCTGCTCCTGCTCAATATTATTAAAAATACAGAAATGCTGCTTCATTACCATAGCGTATAGCCGCTAAGGTAATGAAGGGGTTAAGGCATAATAAACAATTAATACATTAAATACATATTTTTCATGTCTGTGTTAAACTTCCCTGACTTCACTGTAATCTATGTAAAACCCCCTCCCCCTATTCTCTCTTTTAAAACTCCCTGCCTTCTCTCTAATCTATGTAAAAACCCCTCCCCCTATCCCCCTATTGTGTGTGTGCGTTAAGCTTCCCTGCAATCTATGTAAAAAAAACCTCCCCCTATTGTGTGTGTGTGTGTGTGTGTGTGTGTTAAATCTGCCTGGCCTGTGTTTCTGAGTGCAGTGTACTGTATGTAAATGTGGGGAGGGGGATCCCGTGTAAATAACCACACCCACCCCCGCTACCCACAATAAAAAAAAACACACAGCATCCCCGCAATACTGTACATAAATAAATCTAAATAAATAAATACAAATAAATACATTTGAAATACATTTTTATTTATAGTGTAGATGTGCAGGGGGTCTCGGGAGCTGAACCGCACTGGTTTCAGGTCGGGGGACCCCCGGCCCCTGAGATACAGACCCCTTTATGAGGTGCCGGTATCCCTCTGCGTTTAAAGGCCCCGATCACGTGACCGCGGCCTGTTAAACCAAGCAGAGGGATACCGGCACCCCCAAAAGGGGTCTATCTCGGGGGGCAGGGGTTCCCCGGACCTGAAACCACAGCGATTCTGCTCCGGAGACCCTCTGCACATGTACAGTATAAATAAAACACATACAGTATATACAGTAAATAAACACTCGTTCTTTACCTTTGCGGCTATGTGCTATGGTAAAGAAGCAGCATTTCTGTATTTTAATAATATTGTACAGTGAGCAGGGGGTTCCCTGAGCCAGAAATCTAAACTCAGGGGGCCCCCTGCTACTGCACAATATTATTAAAAATACAGAAATGCTGCTTCATTACCATAGCGTATAGCCGCTAAGGTAATGAAGGGGTTAAGGCATAATAACCAATAAATACATTCAATCCACTACCCATGGCAACCTCCGCTGCTGCTGCTGTAAAACAGAGAAAAAAATTAACACTTTCAAAGTAATGTCCCCTAACCCCTTAATCACCATAGCGGTTATTAACCGCTACAGTCATGAAGGGGTTAACCCACCCTCACCCACCACTCGGGACTCCTACTGTACATACCCTCCCACTCTAACCCCCCACCCCGTGAGGCCTAACCACCCTCAACCCTCACCCACTAACTACCCACAAGGGAGGCCTACCCACATACCGTTTGGGAACCCCCCCACCCCCCACCCCCAGTCCCCGCAATCAAAACAATGCACAGCCCCACAATAAACAGCATTCTATTTATTAAATACATTACCCACCCCCTGTGCCCCCCTATAAATACAAGATTTATTCTTTTACATTCAGGGTCCATAACGCAGCCCCACGCTAGTCCCCGGTGGGCTGGCAGGGCACCTGGACAGACCTACAGTTTACCAGCAGCATTCCACAGGTTCTGGAGGCCTGCTGGTGGATCCTGCCAGCACCATGGCCCTCAGGTGGTCTCCTTGGGTCACCGTGGGACACAATTGGGTCTCCACGGTAGGCCCGCGGATGTCTGGGAGCCCCGGGTCAAACCCACAGGTGTCTGCGGGGCCTCGGGTGGTTCCTTCGGGGGTCTGGGGAACTCACGAGTGCTCACTACGGGTCTGCGGTCCCCCCACAGAAGTGGGATCACACATCATCATCCCCGCACCTACGGGTCGGAGGTGCCCCCACAGAAGTGGGACCACACATCGTCATGCCCGCAGACTACGGGTCGGAGGTGCCCCCACAGAAGTGGGACCACACATCGTCATGCCCGCATGTGTCACCCGTGGAACCACCAGCCTGCTACCCTTGGGATACCCGAGGATTCCCCGCTGGTGGTCTCCAGAGGTCCCACGCAAAACCACGGAACAAACCCTGAATGTAAAAAAAATAAACCAAAATAAACCTGGCCTATACATTCAATACATACAGTACACCGTCCCCCCCAACACCTACAGTACAATAATGTGCAAAATAACTATTATCCAGATATGGATAATAGATTAATTGCCCATTATTAAAAACATTAACTAGCATATTCAAATAAATAAAGTACTACTGACCTCATCAATACGAAGTGTCTGACGTCAGCGCCTTCCTTCTCTTGCCCACACAATACATAGCCAAAACCAAGCCAATACATTGCAAGTACATTCAGATATCAATTAACCCCTTAAACACCTTATCGGATAATAACCGCAAAGGTAATTAAGGGGTTAAGCCACATTGGCCCGATACCCACCCTTCACCCATGAATTTGTACTGTGGCTTCATCATGCAACTATATATATATATATATATACTGTATACAGAGAGACAGAGAGAAAGAGAGACAGAGAGATATATACAGTATATATATATATACATACGTTTTATACACACCCATGATAAGCCAATATACAGTACAAATAAATGTAGAAGGGTTATCAAAACCATACTGTCCTACAACCAAACACTTCTCCATACATACACACTAAATTAAAATCAATTTCCTTTAATATTCATAACTGATCTCTCAATCTAAATCATCACTAAACCTCTGAAAAGCCATTTAAAAAACTTACATTCCAATATACTGTAAATGATGCCTAAATATCTATGCACCATATACATACTGCAAATTAATCAACCAAGTAAATAAAAATCAATTAGCAATCATTATTTACATCCCTAAACAATTCACACTCAATCCTGAACAATGAAACCATTAACTAATTCACGCCTAGAGCAGAACAATGAAGCCTTTGAAAAAATATAAGTACCGACAAAAATACAACCTTTACAACCAAGGCTATCTAACCCTCACCTTCCTCAAACACACAATACAATACCAAGGAATACATCTATCTAATTTTAAAATACTTTAAACTCACAAAATAATTAAAAACACATCTAATCCAGCTTTTAAAACATCATCATTTCTTACCCTGAATGTATACTGTACATAGGGTGACCAGATTTTGAAAATGAAAAACCGGGACACAATTTTTTTTTTTACATTAACAGTTTATATATTGTATTACACTTATACTTTACTACCATTAGTCCTAGTTACGTGTGTGTGGTGTGGGTGTGTGGTGTGTGTGTGTGTGTGTCTCGGATGGCCTCACTAATCGAACAACAAAAAAAGCCAGATGTGAATGACTTCTGTACCCCTTAACCATTGTCAGGACGCCCCCTCTTCACAATTTCTAAAGCAGCAATCCCGTCTGGGATATTACCTGATCCGCAGTCCCTCAAGGTACTATACTGGAGGGGAGGTGTTCCCTACCTGTCTTCCGATGTCTCCCGCGTGAAACTTGAGTCAGATCTGGAAGAAAGCAGGGCGGGTTACTTCGGTGTAGGTATACGGCAGTTAAGATGAGACAGAGAGGGAGAGACAGGGGGAGAGACAGGGAGAGGGAGAGAGAGAGAGAGAGAGAGAGAGGAGAGACAGGGGGAGAGACAGGGAGAGAGAGGGAGAGAGAGAGAGAGGAGAGACAGGGGGAGAGACAGGGGGAGAGACAGGGAGAGAGAGAGGGAGACACGGGGAGAGGGAGAGAGAGGGAGAGACAGGGGGAGAGACGGGGAGAGAGAGAAGGAGAGAGAGAAGGAGAGACGGGGAGAGAGAGAGGGAGAGACAGGGGGAGAGGGGGAGAGAGACGGGGAGAGAGGGAGAGAGAGGGGGAGAGAGAGAGGGAGAGACGGGGAGAGAGAGAGGGAGAGACAGGGGGAGAGAGAGAGGGAGACAGGGGGAGAGACGGGGAGAGAGAGGAGAGACGGGGAGAGAGAGAAGGAGAGACGGGGCGAGAGAGGGAGAGACAGGGGGAGAGAGAGAGGGAGAGACAGGTGGAGAGAGAGAGGGAGAGACAGAGGGAGAGATTAGGGGGAGCGAGAGGGAGAGACAGGGGGAGAGAGAGGGAGAGACAGGGAGGGAGAGAGAGAGGGAGAGACGGAGTGAGAGAAAGAGGGAGAGACAGGGGGGGAGAGAGAGGGAGAGACAGGGAGGGAGAGAGACAGGGAGAGAGACAGGGAGGGAGAGAGAGAGACAGGGAGGGAGAGAGAGAGACGGAGGGAGAGAGAGAGACAGGGAGGGAGAGAGAGACGGAGAGAGAGACAGGGAGGGAGAGAGAGACAGGGAGGGAGAGAGAGAGACAGGGAGGGAGAGAGAGAGAGACAGGGAGGGAGAGAGAGAGAGAGAGAGACAGGGAGGGAGGGAGAGACGGGGAGGGAGAGAGGGAGACGGGGAGGGAGACAGGGAGAGATTAGGGGGAGAGAGGGAGAGACGGGGAGAGAGAGAAGGAGAGACGGGGCGAGAGAGGGAGAGACGGGGAGAGAGAGAGGGAGAGACAGGGGGAGAGGGGGAGAGAGGGAGAGAGAGACAGGGAGGGAGGGAGAGAGAGACAGGGAGGGAGACGGGGAGAGAGGGAGACGGGGAGAGGGAGACGGGGAGAGAGGGAGACGGGGAGAGAGGGAGACGGGGAGAGAGGGAGACAGGGGGAGAGAGGGAGACGGGGGAGAGAGGGAGACAGGGGGAGAGAGAGAGAGGGAGACAGGGGGGGAGAGAGAGGGAGACGGGGGGAGAGAGAGGGAGACATGGGGAGAGAGAGAGAGAGGGAGACGGGGAGAGAGGGAGACAGGGGGAGAGAGAGACGGGGAGACAGGGGGAGAGAGAGAGACAGGGGGGAGAGACAGGGAGGGAGCGATCGAGAGACAGGTAGGGAGAGAGAGGGAGGGAGAGACAGGGAGGGAGGGAGAGGGAGAGACAGGGAGGGAGGGAGAGGGAGAGACAGGGAGGGAGAGAGGGAGGGAGAGGGAGAGACAGGGAGGGAGAGGGAGAGACAGGGAGGGAGAGACAGGGAGGGAGGGAGAGACGGAGTGAGAGGGAGAGGGAGGGAGAGACAGGGAGTGACAGGGAGGGGGAGAGAAAGGGAGGGGAGAGAAAGGGAGGGGGAGGGGGCGAGACAGAGACAGAGAGGGGGAGAGACAGAGAGGGGGAGAGACAGAGAGGGTGAGGGAGACACCCACCCACTGATACACACACACACACACACACACTGACACACCCTCCCAACCCACTGATACACACACACACCCCCACCCACTGATACCCACACCCACCCACTCATACTCACACCCACCCACTGACACCCACTGATACACACCCACCCACTGATACATACCCACCCAACCCACTGATAACACACCCCCCCACCCACTGATACCCACACCCACTGATACCCACACCCACCGATACACACCCACACACCCACCGATACACACCCACACACCCACCGATACACACACACACACCCACCGATACACACACACACACACACACACACCCACTGATACACACACACACACACACTGATACACACACACACCCACTGATACACACACACACCCACTGATACACACACACACCCACTGATACACACACACACCCACTGATACACCCACACACCCACTGATACACACACCCACTGATACACACACACACCCACTGATACACACACACCCACTGATACACACACCCACTGATACACACACACACACTGACACCCACCCACTGATACACACACACCCACTGATACACACACACCCACTGATACACACACACACCCACATACACCCCGCCAGCCCCTGCACCGCCCGCACAATGCGCAGCCACCACTGCCCGCCCCCGAGCCTATCTCCCACACCAAGTGGACGGGGGGGAAGTGAGCGCCGGGGGGCAAAGGTGGGAGCGCGCCGGGGGGCAAAGGCAGGCGCGCGCCTGGGGGCAAGGGCAGGCGCGCGCGCCGGGGGGCAAGGGCAGGCGCACCCCCGCACCCACCCCCTATTGCGCACCCCCCGCACCCACCCACTGATATCCACACCCACTGATACCCACACCCACCGATACCCACACCCACACACGCACTGATACACACAAACACGCACTGATACACACACACACGCACTGATATACACACACACGCACTGATATACACCCACACGCACTGATATACACCCACACACCCACTGATACACCCACACACACACCCACTGATACACCCACACACACACCCACTGATATACCCACACACACACCCACTGATACACCCACACACACACCCACTGATACACACACACACCCACTGATACACACACACACACCCACTGATACACACACCCACACACACACCCACTGATACACACACACACACACACACACACAGATACACACACACACCCACTGATACCCACACACACACACACCCACTGATACCCACACACACACACACACACACACACACACACACACACACTGATACCCCCCCACACACACACACACACACACTGATACCCCCCCCCACACACACACACACACACACACACACACTGATACACACACACACACTGATACACACACACACCCACACCCACACACACACACCCCGCCAACCCCTACACCGCCCGCACAACGCGCAGCCACCACTGCCCGCCCCCGAGCCTATCTCCCACACCAAGTGGACGGGGGGAAGTGAGCGCCGGGGGGCAAAGGTGGGAGCGCGCCGGGGGGCAAAGGCAGGCGCGCGTGCCGGGGGGCAAAGGCAGGCGCGCGTGCCGGGGGGCAAAGGCAGGCGCGCGCGCCGGGGGGCAAAGGCAGGCGCGCGCGCCGGGGGGCAAAGGCAGGCGCGCGCGCCGGGGGGCAAAGGCAGGCGCGCGCGCCGGGGGGCAAAGGCAGGCGCGCGCGCCGGTGGGCAAAGGCAGGCGCGCGCGCCGGGGGGCAAAGGCAGGCGCGCGCGCCGGGGGGCAAAGGCAGGCGCGCGCGCCGGGGGGCAAGGGCAGGCGCACCCCCGCTACCACCTCCTATTGCGCACCCCCCGCCTGGCTGGGACCCGGGACAGAAGGGGGACACTCACCGCACAGTGAAGCCGGGAGCGGGAAGGCAGTCAGTCACGTGTGCGCTTCACAAAGCGGAAGCCCCGCCCCCGGCTTCCTCTGACATGCCTGCAACGGTGTGACCAATCCCCTGCGGGCCGGCCGGCATTCTAAGTCCCGCCCCCGGCATTCTCCATCACTCAGTCCCCCCCGGCAGCATTCACACACACACAGACAAAATACTTACCCGCCGCCGCATTCTCCTCACCGCCGCTGCAACGCAATACCGGGACCAGGGACAAAAACCGGGACAAAAACCGGGACAGACTTAAACCGGTACAGGCCTCAAAAAAACGGGACTGTACCGGTAAAACCGGTACGAATGGTCACCCTAACTGTACAGTATATCTCTCTAGACATATATACTGTACATACATACATACAGTGGCAAGAAATGATATACCACAAAAAAAAAAAAAACTACACATGTTAAAAAACCTTTTGAAAAAATTAACAAGTTAAATAAAATACATTTCTTTACTGTAGTCCACTTACTATTACTTGCCCCCACCGATTCCCGTTGCGCAGCTTACTCACAAACCAATCCACGATCAGGAACCCATAAAATAATAAACCAGAAAATAATAAACATTAATCTAAAAATCCAAAGCAATCCACGGGTCTTCTAATTGTAATCCATCTTCATCTGTATTCTTCTATCTTCTATCTTCTAAGCAGAGAGAAGGATATTCAGCGCTCGTGCTGCAGATGTGGATATTGGAAAATCCCTTTGCTGCACGTGCATGGAGCGTCTCCCCAGAGGCTCCCACTTCAGAGGTGATCCCCCCTAAAAGGGGGGAGGACACCCTGAAAATACAGAAAAAAGAAAAATGCACAAGTGCGCACCAGGGATTGAATTAGTATTGTTATTTATTAAAACATACACATAAAACAGCTGAGAGGATCCAACCCCTCCTCAGCTATATGGGTTAATTGCCTAGATACATGAACCATATATATGGTCTCTAAACATAGAAAATCCTAAACAATAAAACACACAATAAAAAACAACAATCAATGTAAAATTACACAGAGAAAGTACCAACAGCCCAAGGAAGTTTAAGTAGAAACTGCCATAGAGGGCTGTAATACCGCTGACAGGGGGAAACGAAAACTCACACTGGGGCAGAAGTGGGGGTCCACGGGTAACCGCACAGGATCCGGATCGCGGCACCGCGGAAGGTGAAAAACGCCACTAGTGCCTCAGGCAGGCTCCGTCTCAGCCTCTCAGCAAACACGCGCAGGATGACCTGTCGTGACCTCTACGCGTTTCGCACAACGTGCTTCGTCAGGAGGTCACAAAAGTCAGCAAGCACAGATCCATCTAAAAAAGAATTATATCAATTCTGCAAGGCCAGATTCAGTCTTTTACACAGGGTTTCAACATCAGGAACATACCAGATGGATGATAAGGGCAAGCAGTGAATAAATCTGAAAGTATCCCCTCTCCTCAGTGGCTGGCTGCAGCTGGACACGTTCACCTCCGTTGGTAAAGAGTTGCACACACCAGCTGGTGTGTGGGCGGATCGCCTCTCTCAATACTCTGGGCAGAGTGTGTGGCTCTCGTACCATGTGTCAGGTTTTCATTGACGTCACATCCTTTCTCCCCCAAGCCCGTGACACATGGTATACCAGAGCCAATCAGAGTAGGGATAAAGTCCCCACGCTCTGATTGGCTCTAGTACCATGTGTGCACGTCAATCTGACGTCACCTTAAAGGCGTTTGAAGCAAAGCCATTCTGATTGGCTGTGCTTTCATTGCCTTTAAGATGACGTCATCATTTTGATTTTTGTCGGCCAAAACACATGGTTTTCACGGCCCAATCAGGACCGTGGGAACCATGATGCAAAATGTGACGTCATAGGCCTTTAAAAGCCTATGTCGTCTCATTTTGAAGCCAGACGCCGCGGAGGAAGGACCTCCGGAGAAGATAAAAGACAAGGGCGTGGCCGAAGGCGGGAAGAAGACCCCACCCCGCCCCGCTGGAAGGAAATAGAAGATAGAAGAATATAGATGAAGATGGATTACAATTAGAAGACCCGTGGATTGCTTTGGATTTTTAGATTAATGTTTATTATTTTCTGGTTTATTATTTTATGGGTTCCTGATCGTGGATTGGTTTGTGAGTAAGCTGCGCAACGGGAATCGGTGGGGGCAAGTAATGGTAAGTGAACTACAGTAATGAAATGTATTTTATTTAACTTGTTAATTTTTTCAAAAGGTTTTTTAACGTGTAGTTTTTTTTTTTTTGTGGTATATCATTTCTTGCCACTGTATGTATGTATGTACAGTATATATGTCTAGAGAGATATACTGTACAGTATACATTCAGGGTAAGAAATGATGATGTTTTTAAAGCTGGATTAGATGTGTTTTTAATTATTTTGTGAGTTTAAAGTATTTTAAAATTAGATAGATGTATTCCTTGGTATTGTATTATGTGTTTGAGGAAGGTCAGGGATAGATAGCCTTGGTTGTAAAGGTTGTATTTTTGTCGGTACTTATATTTTTTCAAAGGCTTCATTGTTCTGCTCTAGACGTGAATTAGTTAATGGTTTCATTGTTCAGGATTGAGTGTGAATTGTTTAGGGATGTAAATAATGATTGCTAATTGATTTTTATTTACTTGGTTGATTAATTTGCAGAATGTATATGGTGCATAGATATTTAGGCATCATTTACAGTATATTGGAATGTAAGTTGTTTAAATGGCTTTTCAGAGGTTTAGTGATGATTTAGATTGAGAGATCAGTTATGAATATTCAAGGAAATTGATTTTAATTTAGTGTGTATGTATGGAGAAGTGTTTGGTTGTAGGACAGTATGGTTTTCATAACCCTTCTACATTTATTTGTACTGTATATTGGCTTATCATGGGTGTGTATATAACGTGTGTATATATATATACTGTATATCTCTCTCTCTCTCTCTCTCTCTCTCTCTCTCTCTCTCTCTCTCTCTCTCTCTGTATATATATACAGTATATATATATATAGTTGCATGATGAAGCCACAGTACAAATTCATGGGTGAAGGGTGGGTATCGGGCCAATGTGGCTTAACCCCTTAATTACCTTTGCGGTTATTATCTGATAAGGTGTTTAAGGGGTTAATTGATATCTGAATGTACTTGCAATGTATTGGCTTGTATTGGCTATGTATTGTGTGGGCAAGAGAAGGAAGGCGCTGGCGACGGACACTTCGTATTGATGAGGTCAGTAGTACTTTATTTATTTGAATATGCTAGTTAATGTTTTTAATAATGGGCAATTAATCTATTATCCATATCTGGATAATAGTTATTTTGCACATTATTGTACTGTAGGTGTTGGGGGGGAGGGTGTACTGTATGTATTGAATGTATAGGCCAGGTTTATTTTGGTTTATTTTTTTTACATTCAGGGTTTGTTCCGTGGTTTTGCGTGGGACCTCTGGAGACCACCCGCGGGGAATCCTCAGGTATCCCAAGGGTAGCAGGCTGGTGGTTCCACGGGTGACACATGCGGGCATGACGATGTGTGGTCCCACTTCTGTGGGGGCACCTCCGACCCGTAGTCTGCGGGCATGACGATGTGTGGTCCCACTTCTGTGGGGGCACCTCCGACCCGTAGGTGCGGGGATGATGATGTGTGGTCCCACTTCTGTGGGGGCACCGCGGACCCGTAGTGAGCACTCGTGAGTTCCCCAGACCCCCGAAGGAACCACCCGAGGCCCCGCAGACACCTGTGGGTTTGACCCGGGGCTCCCAGACATTCGCGGGCCTACCGTGGAGACCCAATTGTGTCCCACGGTGACCCAAGGAGACCACCTGAGGGCCATGGTGCTGGCAGGATCCACCAGCAGGCCTCCAGAACCTGTGGAATGCTGCTGGTAAACTGTAGGTCTGTCCAGGTGCCCTGCCAGCCCACCGGGGACTAGCGTGGGGCTGCGTTATGGACCCTGAATGTAAAAGAATAAATCTTGTATTTATAGGGGGGCACAGGGGGTGGGTAATGTATTTAATAAATAGAATGCTGTTTATTGTGGGGCTGTGCATTGTTTTGATTGCGGGGACTGGGGGTGGGGGGGTTCCCCAACGGTATGTGGCTAGGCCTCCCTTGTGGGTAGTTAGTGGGTGAGGGTTGAGGGTGGTTAGGCCTCACGGGGTGGGGTGTTAGAGTGGGAGGGTATGTACAGTAGGGGTCCCGAGTGGTGGGTGAGGGTGGGTTAACCCCTTCATGACTGTAGCGGTTAATAACCGCTATGGTGATTAAGGGGTTAGAGGACATTACTTTGAAAGTGTTAATTTTTTTCTCTGTTTTACAGCAGCAGCAGCGGAGGTTGCCATGGGTAGTGGGTAGTGTATTGAATGTATTTATTGGTTATTATGCCTTAACCCCTTCATTACCTTAGCGGCTATACGCTATGGTAATGAAGCAGCATTTCTGTATTTTTAATAATATTGTGCAGTAGCAGGGGGCCCCCTGAGTTTAGATTTCTGGCTCAGGGAACCCCCTGCTCACTGTACAATATTATTAAAATACAGAAATGCTGCTTCTTTACCATAGCACATAGCCGCAAAGGTAAAGAACGAGTGTTTATTTACTGTATATACTGTATGTGTTTTATTTATACTGTACATGTGCAGAGGGTCTCCGGAGCAGAACCGCTGTGGTTTCAGGTCCGGGGACCCCCTGCCCCCCGAGATACAGACCCCTTTTGGGGGTGCCGGTAAATAATACATACAGTATGTACAGTAATGTACATACAGTACACTGCACTCAGAAACACAGGCCAGGCAGATTTAACACACACACAATTGGGGGAGGTTTTTTTTACATAGATTGCAGGGAAGCTTAACGCACACACACAATAGAGGGATAGGGGGAGGGGTTTTTACATAGATTAGAGAGAAGGCAGGGAGTTTTAAAAGCGAGAATAGGGGGAGGGTTTTTTACATAGATTAGAGAGAAGGCAGGGAGTTTTAAAAGAGAGAATAGGGGGAGGGGTTTTTACATAGATTAGAGAGAAGGCAGGGAGTTTTAAAAGAGAGAATAGGGGGAGGGGTTTTTACATAGATTACAGTGAAGTCAGGGAAGTTTAACACAGACATGAAAAATATGTATTGAATGTATTAATTGTTTATTATGCCTTAACCCCTTCATTACCTTAGCGGCTATACGCTATGGTAATGAAGCAGCATTTCTGTATTTTTAATAATATTGAGCAGGAGCAGGGGGCCCCCTGAGTTTAGATTTCTGTCTCAGGGAACCCCCTGCTCACTGTACAATATTATTAAAAATACAGAAATGCTGCTTCTTTACCATAGCGCATAGCCGCTAAGGTAAAGAATGATTCTTTAATGATGTGTGTGTTTTATTCATAGTGTAGATGTGCAGAGGGTCTCCGGAGCAGAAACGTTTTGGTTTCAGCTCCGGGGACCCCCTGCCCCCCGAGATACAGGCCCCTTTTGGGGGTGCCGGTATCCCTCTGCTTGGTTTAACAGGCCCCGGTCACGTGATCGGGGCCTTTAAACGCAGAGGGATACCGGCACCTCATAAAGGGGTCTGTATCTCGGGGGGCAGGGGGTCCCCCGACCTGAAACCAACACGGTTCAGCTCCCGAGACCCCCTGCACATCTACACTATATAAATAAAAATGTATTTCAAATGTATTTATTTGTATTTATTTATTTATGTATTGCGGGGATGCTGTGTGATTATTTTTTATTGTGGGTAGTGGGAGGGGGTGAAGAGGGTATTAGCCCCAACGGTGCTTGTTTTGGGCTTGCGGGGGGGGGTAGCGGGAGTGGTTAACCCCTTCATGACCGTAGCGGTATTAACTGCTGCGGTCGTGAAGGGGTTAAGTGCACCCGCAACCCCCCCGCAAGTCCTAAACTCACACCAAGGGCCAAATACCCCCTTCCCCCACCCCCGCTACCCACAATAAAGCGGGCACGGTGGGTTAACCTCTTCATTGCCTTAGCGGCTATACGCTATGGCAATGAAGCAGCATTTCTGTACTTTTAATAATATTGTGCAGGAGCAGGGGGCCCCCTGAGTTTAGATTTCTGGCTCAGGTAACCCCCTGCTCACTGTACAATATTATTAAAAATACAGAAATGTTGCTTCTTTACCATAGCGCATAGCCGCTAAGGTAAAGAACGAGTGTTTATTTACTGTATATACTGTATGTGTTTTATTTATACTGTACATGTGCAGAGGGTCTCCGGAGCAGAACCGCTGTGGTTTCATGTCCGGGGACCCCCTGCCCCCCGAGATACAGGCCCCTTTTGGGGGTGCCGGTATCCCTCTGCTTGGTTTACAGGCCGCGATCACGTGATCGGGACCTTTAAACGCAGAGGGATACCGGCACCTCATAAAGGGGTCTGTATCTCGGGGAGCAGGGGTACCCCCGACCTGAAACCAGTGCGGTTCAGCTCCCGAGACCCCCTGCACATCTACACTATGAATAAAAATGTATTTAAAATAATTTTTAATGTGCCGCTGTTTGCGCAGAGAGAGCAGCGGATCTCTCTCTGCTGCAAACACATCTCGCCCCCAGTATGTGCATATACAGTACTGTATGTGTATAGTACTGTATGTTAGGGGTTATAGGGGCTGTTGTTATACAGTGTATATATATATATACAGTGTTCGACAAACCTATACATTTGCTCGCCCCGGGCGAGTGGATTTAACCCCCGGGCGAGTAAATATTGGCCCAAGCAGCACACGTTTGGTACTAGGTGGCGAGTAGATTTTTTTGTGTGGCGAGCAGATTTTTTGGTGATTTGTCAACCACTGTATATATATATATATATACAGTATATATACTGCATTACAATTCACTATAGGGGACGGCTTCAAGAGAAACAGCTCGCAAGCGCCCTCATGTGTTTGTTACACGGCATTGCAGTATTGTAGCTAGCCGGAATAAAATGCTTCAATCCCTGCCGGGAAAATAACGCAATGCACTCGGGCAGAAAACAGTCACAAACCTCAATACACCCGAGTATACCCGAATTCGCGGGACAAGCCGAGCTCAAATAAAGTGTGTCGCCAGTGTATATGCCGACGATGTCTTTTTGACAATTTCTAAGCCATTGACCTCGCTCCCAAATCTCTTTGATTTGCTAGGGAAATTTCAAAGAATTTCGGGGGTCAAAATAAATCAGGCCAAATCAGAAGCATTGAACATTAACCTCCCGAAAGACCTGGAAAAATTAATTTCAATTAATGTCAACTACAACTGGCAAAATCAGGTATTAAGTACTTAGGAGTCAATATCACCAAAGATTATAAATCAATATATAAAGCAAATTATCCCAGATTATTCAAAGAATTAAAGGAAGACATGAGAAAATGGGCCAAAATGAACCTCCTCCCAAGGGTCCTATATCTATTTCAGACCCTCCCAGTGCCACTGGGATTGAAGGATATACTCTCACTTCAATCCGCGATCTCTAAATTTATATGGGGAGGCAAAAAAACGAGAGTAAAAAAACAAACCCTAATAAAACAAAAATTAGAAGGGGGGCTGGCAGTACCTTGTTTGTTATCCTATTATAAGGCAGCACAATTATGTCAAATTTCCCAATGGCAAACAAACCCAGAATTTAAAAGATGGGTGGGATTAGAGAAGGAGTGTTGCTCCCCACTGGAGTTAAACAACCTAATCTGGACTCCAAACACAGCAAAGAAAGCTGGATCTGAGCTGCTCTCCTCGATGGCCAACTCACTCACGATCTGGAAGTCCACCAAATTGTCATGTAACTTAACTAGTAGAGGATCCCTGATGACACCATTATGGGGAAACCCGGACTTTGCTCCGGGTCTGAATGGGGCAGAATCCGCGATATGGCGAGCTAAAGGTATTCATAGACTTAGAAATCTGGAGGGCAATAACAAAATTAAAACATTCAAACAAATTAAATCCGAAAAAGAGATCCCCCAGTCTGAATTCTTTAGATACCTCCAGATCAGAGTATTTTATAACAAAATTAAACCACGTCCCCCATTGACAAACTTTGAAAAGCTCTGTCTGGTTGAGACGGACATGAAGGGACTCACATCGCAGATGTATAGAGAAGTGATCGGTTCTAGCTCCATGGTCACAAAGTTAAGTTATATGTTGATGTGGGAAAAAGATTTGTGAGAGACAGTGGAAGAGTAGGAGTGGACACAGATTGTTACAATGTCCTCCACGAGCTCACTGCACCACATTAAAGGAGAACGCATATAAAGTATTAATGAGATGGTACCACACCCCAGTTAGACTATCAAAATTTGTCCCAGGATACTCCCCATTGTGCCCTAAACAATGTGGAGATCCGGCCGACCTGTTACATATGCTGTGGTCTTGCCCTCGGGTAACTTCCCTATGGGAGCAAATTAGAGTGGCTACAGAGGATCCTTAACCTCACAATTCCACTAGACCTGTGGTTGTTTTTCTGTAAACAGATTTGAAACTGATCATTTCGCATTGGCCACGAGGTGCGAGATCGCAGCATTATGGAAACAGAATGAAATTCCAGTAATCCCCAAAATTCGGAACAGAATTTGGCATACATGCTAGATGGAGAAATTGACAAGTCTCCTAGACGACACTGGCAAACATTACCTAAAAGTCTGGACACCGTGGCTAGACAAACCAGACATCCCAGGGTGGACAGGTCCACAATTTAAATCTAATAGTGGCAAGTGCGTTCTTCTTTGACGTAGGAGGCGGGAAAAGGGACATAGGTTAGGATATAGTAGGATTGAGGGACCCAGTTAGAATTACAGGTGGTCGTAGGGGAGGTGAGAGGCGACGATGACCCAGGGAAAAGAAGTATGCAGAAGAGGTGATTCATACCCCCCACCCCTCCACCACCCTCCTTTCCCTCCCCATCCCCGCCCACATTGGGAGTGTTATGTATTATTATTTAGCCAAAAATGAGAGTTACACGGTGTTCAATGTAAAAAAATCACTACAAATATTGTCTGTCGGCAAGTATTGTAATACTGTGCAAACTAATAAAAACTTAAGTTGCAAAAAAAAAAAAAATATTGTATGAAACATTTAGGAATTGCAACCATTTTCATACACAGTCCCCTTATTTCAGGGGCTCAAATGTAATTTGACAAATTAACACAATCATAAATAAAATGTAAATTTTTAATTCTTTGTCGAAACCTTTGCAAGCAATGACTGCTTGAAGTCTGGAATGCATGGACATCACCAAACGCTAGGTTTCCTCCTTTGTGATGCTTTGCCAGGCCTTTACTGCAGCTGTCTTCAGTTGTTGTGGGTTCGTGGGCAGAATATTCCACTTCTTTGCCTTAAACCTCTGGGTTGCTTTTGCATTATGTTGTTGGTCATTATTCATCTGTGAAGTGAAGCACCGTCCATTCAACTTCGCTGAATTTGGCTGAATCTGAGCAGACAATATATCCCTATACACTTCATAATTCATTCGGCTGCTTCTGTCACATAATCAATAAACACTAGTGACCCAGTGCCATTGTAATCCATGCATGCCCATGCCATCACACTGCCTCCATCGTGTTTTACAGATGATGTGGTATGCTTCGGATCATGAGCCGTTCCAAGCCTTTTCCATACTTTTTTCTTCTCATCATTCTGGAACAGGTTGATCTTGGTTTCATCTGTCCAAAGAATGCTGTTCCAGAACTGGGCTGGCTTTTTTATATATTGTTTGGCAAAGTCGAATCTGGCCTTTCTATTCATGAGGCTTATGAATGGTTTGCACCTTGTGGTGAACCCACTATTTGCTCTCGTGAAGTCTTCGCTTTATGGTAGACTTGGATAATGATATGCCTACCTCCTGGAGAGTGTCCTTTACTTGGCTAGATGTTGTGAAGGGTTTTTTCTTTACCATGGAAACGATCCTACGATCATCCACCACTGTTGTCTTCCGTGGACGTCCAGCCCTTTTTGTGTTGCAGAGCTCTCCAGTGCGTTCTTATTTTTTTTTTTTCTTAGAATGTACCAAACTGTTGATTTGGCCACTCCTAATGTTTCTGCTATCTCTCTGATGGATTTTTTTTTTTGCAGCCTAAGGATGCCCTATTTCACATGCATTGAGAGCTCCTTTGACAGCATGTTGTGATTTCACAGCAACAGCTTCCAAATGCGAAAGGAATCAACTCCAGACCTTTTACCTGCTTAATTGATGATGAAATAACGAAGGAATAGCCCACACCTGTCCATGAAACAGCTTTTGAGTCAATTGTCCAATTACTTTTGGTCCCTTGAAAAAGAGGGGGCTACATATTAAAGAGATGTAATTCCTAACCCCTTTCTCCAATTTGGATGTGAATACCCTCAAATTAAAGCTGATAAACTGCACTTTAAGCCCATATTCATTATTTAGAGAATGTGGGGATCTGTCCTGCGCTTCTGTGTGCAGAGTGGCAAACTGGGATATGTCAGACACTGGGGCAGCGCATGAGGGAGCTCCGCTTGGCCACAGGATTGACCGGGGCAGGGGGCTGTTGGTTACTTACCACACCTGCATCTCCGGTCTGGGGCCTGCTCTCCTCGGCTGCTCCTGCGTGCCACCGTCAGAAGGAAGTCAGGATACAATGGCGGATTTCGGCGCAACTGCGCATGTCTGACTCAGAAAGGCTGCTGGGATACTTCAAAGAACTTTATTGATCCAACACACAAGGGCTAACACCGCATTCTCCCCCTCGGGAGTTAGCCCTTGTGTGTTGGATCAATAAAGTTCTTTGAAGTATCCCAGCAGCCTTTCTGAGTCAGACATGCGCAGCTGCGCCGAAATCCGCCATTGCATATTCATTATTTAACTGGAACTTGAATTTATTTTGGTACACAGCCGAAATAACAAATCTTGTATCAGTGTCCAATTATTTCCGGACCTAACTGTACATCAAATTCTGTTAAAGTGGAGTTAATATTGTACCTGGGGAAATAATAAACTAACGGGTGTTAATACTGCAATTTTAAGGTGGTATATATCAAGATTGTGATAATAATTTACAGGGTACGAATTTGGGCCAATCTCGCGATATGGGAATTAACATGACCGTTAATAATGTGTCACATACCACATTGGTTAATGTTTCTATCATAGGCTTCTGTAATGTCTATTATTACAGAAACCTATGATCAAAATAACATTCATCCGTTTCATGCCTGTGGTTACCATGGTATACCACAGGCACCAAAGGGGTTAATACTTTACTTAAAGAAAACATTACCTAACCCTGTTGACCCCGTTAATGGCCAGTAAGCATTGCCATTCTAGTCCCCAAGGTAATTCTGGTGTTTAACCTCTCTCACCCTGTCACGGTAGCTAGTGGTTATAATAATACACACCAAAATATCTGGGTTGAATTGAACACGACTTAGATATAATAAATATAGTTTATTCCTTAGATAGGTGAACCCACGAGATAATACAAATAACAGACAAGAAATAGACACTTACTTAGGGTTGGACAATGAAGCAATCAGGTTACAGGATTGGCATTTCATTCAGCAATCAGGCATCAAGTAGTTGGTACAATTGAAGACATCACGAAAAGACACGACTCACGAAGACCCTGAGTATAGAGCTTACACTTGTTTATATGGTGTTTCACTCCTATACTCTGGCATTGAGTGCAAGTCATTGAAGGACAACTATCTGCACCCAATCCCTCCTTGCCACCTCACTTGAGGGGCAACATACTACCTGCCCACTGGGCAGATATTATTCTAATCGGGCTTATTTACCTAGCCCCCCTCCCATAAGACTGGCATCTGAAAGTCTGGTTTGGACAGGAAAGCCTTTGTCCCAAGGTGTGAACTACAACACTTATCATAAAGTACCCACGTCCTACTTTCTTTTGTGCTAGCATACACAAGCAGGGTGGGGGTTTATTGTAGACCATTTGTCTCCCCCCCTGAGCATTAACATACCATATGGGCTCTGGGTTTTTATACCAAACCCAAAATACAATACATTCTTTAATATCTATATATATTAAAATAATCCGTTCTGTGGGTCTGAGCGGGCTGAAATTTGCCAGGTCCTCATGCTCCGGCATTCATGGACCTTCGCCATTGTGGCCAAGTTTCAGCCTCCCACGACCCTTAGAACCGGAGATACAAAAAACAAGTTAAAATCCCCTATTAACTTTAATGCAGGATTTTCCGCTATAGCTAAAAGAAATCACAGCGTTTCACTCTCCTATTGAAATCAATAGGCTCTGCCGCTATAGGCTCTCAATGGAGCAACTCCGCCATTGAAGTCAATGGGAAAAATCACAATCTTAACATTTGCCTATACTCCGTCTGGTTGATCGGAGAGGGCTGGAAATGGCCATGCAGTCATGCCGGAACAGTGACTACATGCGACCAAAATCCCTCTGGTCCTCACAGAACCGGAGATATAGGCTAACACTTTTTACACTTTCGGACTTAGCCGTTTCAAAGCCACGCGGCTTTCTTCCATTAGAATCGATATGGCCGGCGCCGCCATAGGAAAGGCATGAGCCAGCGCCGCCATAGGATTCAATGGGACCTCCGCTCCGCCATTAGAGTCAATGGCGTGACCCTCGTGGCGACCGCAACCCTTTATGGGGGTCCCTCATTCTCGGACCCGGTGGTGGTCGTGTGTGGGGGTTCCTAGGGTCTAGGGGCAAAAAGAATTTTATTCCTGGGTGCCCTAGAACCTAAGTTTCCCACGCCAATTCTGCGGTCTGCGGTTTCGATGGCTGCCAACCCGTTCCTGGAGGTCGGTGTCGAGGAATCCCCATTGAAATGAATGGCTCCATTGACTTACAATGGGGAACCGCCGCTCCTCCTCTCGGGCGCCACCTGCAGGTCTTCTACTGAAACGGGCCCAAATTGCCGGATTCGCCATTGGAATGCATGGAGCTGCAATGGCGACCTATGGCGAGCTTCAAAATGGAGCCTGCAAAGGCGGGAAAATGGAACAAAGGGCTATAATCACTCCTTAACTATTAACCCTTTCCCTCCCGCATCAATCCCAGTGTAGATGCAGACACTGGAATGGGAACAATACATATTTATAGGGGAATACACATTTGGGTACTGAAGCAGGGTAAAAACACATTACTGGAGCGCAGGCCAGTTAACCCCTTGCTTCCCAAGCGAGAGCAGGGGGTGGCCAAATGGGGTGTAACCCCTTTAGTACCGGGCCAAACTTCCTCTCCCATGACACACCCCCACATTCCCTCGTGACATCACCCACGTCCCCTACCTCTGCCCTCCTTCTAGACTAATGCCCAATATCCATGTTAGACAAATGTAGTTTTAAACATTAAAAAAATATAAACACATTTAAAACAAAACAAAAATGAACATTCAAAATACATTTTACACATAACCATTGATTATCACTGTGGATAACTAGGCCCTCTCAATAGGGGGCCCAGATATCTACATTGGCGATAAATGGTAACAGTAATAAATACATCAAAAATATTAAAATACATTAAAGCTGCAGTTCAGTCTATATCCTGCATGTGTGTTTTTTTTAATAAATCAGTTCTGTAGTAAGAAATAATACTTTTAGCATTTTCTGTTTTAAAAAAAACAACTTTGAAAGACCAATTTTCTTGTATTCTATTTTAACAAGCATTTGCTAAGGCACTGCCCCTTCATGTCCTGTCACAAACCCAGGCACACCCCTTTGTCAGCACTGCCCTCCCTCTCTCTAAACGTGCACTAGCATCTGGTCACATGATCTTCCTCATAGTACATTCAAGGAAGCTGGAGAAAAGGGATCAGCCATGCATAGCAGCTCGGATAGGCGATTTCAAACTTATTACAGTGTTTATTCCATTCATTGCACGTGTATATAATGTAAAATTGTAATAATTCCATTTATAGCAAACGTGTATATGTGAATATTATTTAGATGTATATGTATGTTACTGAAATGTGGAGTGAGTGTGTAGGTAAATAGACACAATACACTTCCACTGCATATATATATATATATTATATATTATATATGTATGTATATGTGAAGTTATGTGAGTAAAAAAGTGACAAAAACCCTCCATAGCAAGGCAAATAGCAAATGGAAATATTACTGTATGCTCATTTGTATGTATATATATATTTATATACACACACACTTCAAATACGGATAGTGATTCACGTAAATGATATATATATTCACTTTCTGGGAGTATAAGAGTGACTGTCCTGTTGTTCCTTTTTTTGTATCCATCATTGAATGGTATGCACCCTCTCTTTACGTTTATTTTATACTAGCTGAGAGACCCGGCGTTGCCCGGGATGTAATATTCCTGCTCCTCTCTCTCTCCTCACCCCTCCCCCTCTCTCTGTTTGTCCCCCATTCACATCAATCCAGTTCCCCCCCTCCCTCCTTTACAGCTTCATGCAGTGTGTGTGCATCAGTCATTGTGTGTGCGTCAGTGTGCGCGCGCGCGCGTCAGTGAGTCTGACGCAGAAACACAAACACACACACAGACTGACTGACGCACACACACACACAGTCAGTGTGTGCGTGTGTGTGTGCCTCAGTCAGTCAGTGTGTGCGTGCGGCAGTCAGTCAGTCATTCAGTCAGTGTGTGTGTGGGTGTGGGTGTGGGGGTGTGCGCGCGCGTCAGTAAGTGTGTGTGTGTCAGTCATAGTGTGTGTGTCAGTCAGTGTGTGTGTGTGTGTGTGTGTGTGTGTGTGTGTGTGCGCGCACGCGTCAGTCAGTGTGTGTGTGTGTGTCAGTGTGTGTGTGTGTGTGTGTCAGTGTGTGTGTGTGTACCATTCATTGTGTGTGCGCGCGCGCGTCAGTCTGTGTGTGTGCGCGTGTGTGTGTGCGCGCGTGCGTCAGTCTGTGTGTGTGTGCGCGTGGGTGTGGGGGTGTGCGCACGTGCGTCAGTCAGTGTGTGTGTGTGTCAGTCAGTGTTTGTGTGTGTCAGTCAGTGTGTGTGTGTGTCAGTGTGTGTGTTTGTTTGTGTCAGTGTGTGTGTGTGTGTGTCAGTGTGTGTGTGTGTGTGTGCAGCAGTCATTGTGTGTGTGTGCAGCAGTCAGTGGGTGTGTGTGCAGCAGTCAGTGTGTGTGTGTGTGTGTGTGTGTGTGTGTGTGTGTGTGCGCGCGTCAGTCTATGTATGTGTGCGTGTGGCTGTGAGGGGTTGTGTGCATGCGGCTGTGAGGGGTTGTGTGCGTGCGTCAGTTTGTATGTGTGTGTGTCAGTCAATCAGTCAGTGTGTGTGTGTGCGTGCGTCAGTCAGTCAGTGTGCGTGCGTCAGTCAGGGTGTGTGCGTGCGTCAGTCAGGGTGTGTGCGTGCGTCAGTCAGGGTGTGTGTGCGTGCGCCAGTCAGGGTTTGTGTGCGTGCGCCAGTCAGTCAGGGTGTGTGCGTGCGTCAGTCAGGGTGTGTGCGTGCGTCAGTCAGGGTCTGTGCGTGCGTCAGTCAGGGTGTGTGCGTGCGTCAGTCAGGGTGTGTGAGTGTGTCAGTCAGGGTGCGTGCGTCAGTCAAAGGGCAGGCGTGGGGGGGGGGGTGAAGGGCAGGGGTGGGGGGGTGAAGGGCAGGGGTAGGGGTGGGTGAAGGGTAGGGGTGGGTGAAGGTCAGGGTTAGGGGGGGTGAAGAGCAGGGGTAGTAGGGGGGGTGAAGGGCAGGGGTAGGGGGGGTGAAGGGCAGGGGTAGGGGGGGTGAAGGGCAGGGGTAGGGGGGGTGAAGGGCAGGGGTAGGGGGGGAGAAGGGCAGGGGTAGGGGGGGTGAAGGGCAGGGGTAGGGGGGGTGAAGGGCAGGGGTAGGGGGGGAGAAGGGCAGGGGTAGGGGGGGTGAAGGACAGGGTTAGGGGGGGGGGGTGAAAGTGAGGCACAAATTGTTGGCAGGAGTAAAATGTCCCTACACACACACACACACACACACACACACACACACACACACACACACACACACACGGGAGTGAGAGGTGGTGGAGAGTGGGACTGGCGCAGATCCGAGGCTGCTTGGCCCCCCAGCGGCTGGGGAGTTGGCGGCCGGGGGGGGTAAGGGAGCGGGCGGGGGGGGTAAGGGAGCAGGCGGGGGGGTAAGGGAGCGGGTGGGGGGGGAAGGGAGCGGCGAGGGGGTAAGGGAGCTTTGGCGGCTGGGGTAGGAGGGCCGCGCTTACCCCCTTTGTGAGTGTTTGTATGATATAGATATATATGCACACGCACGCATATACATGCGCACACATACACGTGCAC